>NC_140166.1:98141577-98177666 GCF_963971535.1 Notolepis coatsorum
CTGTTTTTTAGATTTACCAACTATAGTTTAACAAATACTTTATCCTTAAATTAAAGTATTTACTCTCCAACTATCTAGGTCTGATATGTTTAACTATATTTTTGTCCAAAAGTATTTTCCTCCCTGTTCCTGTGAACAGGAGGAGTTTCACCGGCCATTTTAGGGCCGGCTTTAGTCACCTGAATGTTGGGAAACCGGTCTTTGAAATAGATAACAGCTGGGTGTTGTCACCATGCCTGGGGGTCTGTTTAGAGAATGAGATTACCTTATTTGGCTAGATGTAAATAGTGTCTCCTGTGTGACCGAACGGTCTATTGCCCCAACTGCTTTGTGACACTTGAATGTAAATCTGTTCAAGGGAGATGTTATCAATGGTTGAATAGAAACTTGGACGCTTGCCTCATCCCCCCCAAGCTAAGACCTCTCTCTTCAAACCATTTGGCTGGGGGCTCCAAAAGTCTATTGTTTGAATGTTTACAGGGAAGGGGGAAGTTTAGTCATCTTAAGCCTGTATTTAAATCTAAGGGGTTTCATTCTCCCCCACCTCTGGTTCTCCAGAGAAACAGGCCCCACAGTATTGGCCATGACCAGCCTTTTAGTCTAATGGTGAATGTGTCCAACACTTTTATTATCTGTGCTGACTTTAGAAGTCCAATTTGTACTTATCCTTAGTTTAGAACACCTGTATCTTAATAACTTATTTTAGGGAGAACATAGAGACTATCTAAAATGTGTGTGCATTGGTCCTTACCAAGTTCAACCTCTTTTTGGGGCCGATGACCTTTGGGACTCAACCTTCAACCAACACACTCATATTTCCATAATGGTTGGACAGTTTGGACTGAGAAATCCACCACACCATCCAACCAGAGTGCAAATGTAACAGTAAAGTGCAATAGTAATATACTACGTACACATGATTAAATTGTGTATAAAATATATAAATTAGTGCTACTGAGTAATAGTGCTATATCAGATGTACATGTATGTACAGAGTTGTAGTATTAATATGTACAGTGATACAGGTATAAAGACAGTCATACTGGCCAGCAGCGTAACTAGTAAGAGTAGGTAAGGGATATGTACAGATAGATATAGTGTCTACACATGTGTAAAAAGGATTATATGTACAGACAGATGTGGATATCCACAGTATATATGGTAAGAATATATATATAGTTGTATAGCATAGAATATAATAGAATAGAAATACTTTATTCATCCCGAGGGAATTTGGGCCCAAGTATCATGCATTGGCCGGGAATCTAACCCGGGCCTCCCGTGAGGCAGGCGATAATTCTACCACTGAACCACCAATGCAAGGCATTCGTAAACAGTGAAAGCAGTACAGTAAGTAGGTATAAATTAAGTATAGCAACTGAGGTCAGAGTGTGTACTGTATGTGTACAGTAACAGAGCCTAGGGTAGAGGCAGTGGAGGTCAGAGTTCAGAGTTCGTACTGTATGTGTAACAGAGCTATAGGGTGTAGGCAGCGGAATGCGATGCTCTGGAATGCCTTGACTGAGGAGGTCAGCAATGTCAGAAATGTATTTCAAAGGACCTTTTTATCATGAAACTAGGTAAACACGGGTACCATTACTGTCTCTTCAACGCACGCCGCTGATGGAACAACGCACGCCGCTGATGGAACGCAACACACATCACAGAAACACAGGAGTAAAGCACCTACAGCAAGATGCATCAGCAAGCAACAGACGGTACAACAGCCTCATGGAACAAGACATTTTCAGAATTAGTCCTGTTTGCTCTCCAGGAGTGTGTAGTACTTTCCAATGCATCCCCACAGACACCGGCGTCATTAGTGCAGAGAGGACGAGGAAAATGACAGCTAAGGTACAGTATCTTCACTCCTGCAGTAATGTGGCAAAAAGGTAATAGGAAACCTTTATGGAATAGAGCAAGACGAGGGGGGGAGAGAGAGAGAGAGAGAGAGAGAGAGAGAGAGAGAGAGAGAGAGAGAGAGAGAGAGAGAGAGAGAGAGAGAGAGAGAGAGAGAGAGAGAGAGAGAGACAGAGAGAGACAGAGAGAGGGGCGAGACTTAATTATCCATGTTGATCATTACCTGAAGCCTGGAGGAATTTGATAATAAAATAGAACCTTGTTAATCCCCCGAGAGCAGTATAATTGTGGCACTGAGGTACATCCTCTCTCACAATCATTGTAATTTCAGAGCATGCTCTGCCTACACATGGTTATTCATGATTACCTGAGGGAAAGGACGGTACCTTCTATTAAGGTGTACTGAATTAAAGGAGTAGTTGGTGTGGATACTTTGTAGAATTAGGCATGCATGGCCTGTAACATTATATGGGACAGAGTGGGATAAAAAATATGTATATATTTATATATAATATATATATATTATATTATATGGGACAGAGTGGGATTAAAAATATGTATATGTATGTATATGTATATATATATATATATATATATATATATATATATATATATATATATATATATATATATATATATATATATATATATATATATATATATATATATATATATATATATATATATATATATATATATATATATATATATTACTAATAGCAACAACAAATACTGTTGTATTAAATTAAGGGGGTCCTACAGGCACTAAAACTGGAAATAAAAATCATTGCATTCTTCAGGTTTTCATTGAAAGGGGGGAGATGGTGAAGTGTGGGGTGGGGGCTGGAGTGTTGTGGGTGTTTGTTTACGCAAGAATTATAATAATACTGTTGTGACCAGAAATCATCACAGTTATACATTTTTTGTCTATAATTTAATTTAAATTTTCAACCAACATGGATACAGGATATGGTCAGTATAAAACACGAAGACATGTATAATCCACTCTGGTTCTTTTTTCCACTCCCAATTCCCCCCCCCCCCCCCCTCACCCTCCGCAGCCCCCCCCCCCCCCCCCCCCAGATACAACTCAGACAAACATTACAAACTTCCATTTGACAAACACTAATAGACATACACATTACAGTTATTAATTTGATGTTTTTATATAAATTATATATATTTTTTTTTATATCAATACTATATTGTTACATGTATACATACATACAGTACGGCACTGTATGCATATAATATAGTATACACAAGTCCTCACGTAATGCCACCTAGGTCACATCGTTAGCCTCAGATATGTTTGTCAGTCACAGTTGAATATGACCACCATTGGGTGTGTTGGTCATTACACAGGTGTTATACAGTACTGCTATACAACGTGCAATGTGTTATACAGTACTGCTATACAGGGTACAGGGTGTTATATAGTACTGCTATACAAGGTACACAGTCTTATACAGTACTGCTATACAAGGTACAATGTGTTATACAGTACTGCTATACAGGGTACAGGGTGTTATATAGTACTGCTATACAGTACAAGGTACACAGTCTTATACAGTACTGCTATACAAGGTACAATGTGTTATATAGTACTGCTATACAGGATACAAGGTATTATACAGTACTGCTACTGTATACAGGGTACAGGGTGTTATATTGTACTGCTATACAGGGTACATGGTATTATACAGTACTGCTATACATGGTACAAGGTGTTATACAGTACTGATATACAGGGTACAGTGTATTATATGCAGTGATGGGAATAACGGCGTTACTAACGGCGTTACTTTTTTTTGTTTGCTCTTAGTCTCAGTTTGTTGTATTGCAGCGCAGGGCACTACAGTAGTGGAGGCTCGACTACTACTGACAACCTTATCAACATAGTGCTGCACTTCCTGGTTTAATAGGACAGTCTTCAGGTGCTCAGAGAGAGAGAGAGAGAGAGAGAGAGAGAGAGAGAGAGAGAGAGAGAGAGAGAGAGAGAGAGAGAGAGAGAGAGAGAGAGAACTAGAGAGATACAGAAAGAGAGTGAGAGACACACACAACACATCTGTTTTTTAGTTTTATTTGCACTACAAAGAGTGTATACTGTATCTCTATGTCATGTATGTCTTAAATGTCATGATTAGATTAGTTTAGATGATTAGATTAGATTCTTATATCTGTATGTTGTGTATGTCATAAATGTCATTATGAATTGAAAATGGGGGACCCTGATGTAAACAAGACGAAAGTCTTTCTCTGGTCTGCATCCCCTCAACAATTGTGTGTATTGAGCTGTACTGTACTGTACCCATTCTGCAATCTGTTAATTAAAATGTTCAATCAATCAATCAATCAATCAATCAGTATATCCGATTAGAACCCACACCCATTTCTCCTTCAAGGAAAATTATGAGGGGCATAAGACTGACTAAATAGACTACAAATAACACATTTCTGAATTTATTTTCAAAATAGCGCTACCTAATGGCAAATATCTGAAATGTTACATATATGTCACATAGTACTGCTATACAGGGCACAGTGTATTATATGGTACTGCTATACAGGGTACAGTGTATTATATGGTACTGCTATACAGGATACAATGTGTTATATGGTACTGCTATACAGGGTACAGTGTATTATATGGTACTGCTAAACAGGGTACAGTGTATTATATGGTACTGCTATACAGGGTACAGTGTATCATATGGTACTGCTATACAGGGTACAAGGTGTTATATGGTACTGCTATACAGGGTACAAGGTGTTATATGGTACTGCTATACAGGGTACAGTGTATCATATGGTACTGCTATACAGGGTACAAGGTGTTATATGGTACTGCTACTGTATACCATATACTGGTATCACATGGTATTGTTTACAGCCACACATGTTTCACTCGTTAAAGAGGCACAAACACAACTTGGGAGTCAGTCAAGCAATACATTTGCAGCGATGGAATGATTTGGCCCCTGGTCTTTGAGGAATGTCTCCCTGGTCTTTAAGGAATGTCTCCCTGGTCTTTGAGGAATGCCTCCCTGGCCTTTGAGGAATGACTCCTTGGTCTTTGAGGAATGTCTCCCTGGTCGTTGAGGAATGTCTCCCTGGCCTTTGAGGAATGCCTCCCTGGTCTTTGAGGTATTTATACCTGTATCACTGTACATATTAATACGACAACACTGTATACATGTGATTTGCACTCAGTAGTACTCATTTATATATTTTATACACAGTTTAATCACCTGTACATTGTATATTCTATTGCATATTGCACTTTACTGTTACATTTGCACTCTGGTTGGATGCCAAACGTATTTCCGTTGTACTGTATTTGTGCTGTATAATGACAACAAATTGTAATCTATTGTCATCTAATCTAATGTAATGTATATGAAATGCGAGGGATGGTCATACCCATCTCTGAGATGCTGTGTGTTTGTGGAGGAATAGAGGTCAGGGGCTGGTAGAGAGACCCCTGTTGGGTGCAGGTGGCGGATAACTTCTGTCAGCCAAGTAATTAAGTGTCCATCACATCCTTGCAGGGTGGCCAGGAGCAGCCACTTCCAATCTCCATCTGTGATAAGGAAGGGAGCCACAATATGGCCCTTAAGTATGGCCACCTTTCAGACACATGGATATGTTGTATTTCTGTATGCTACTGTATATTAAGTACTACCTGTCTGTCTGTCTGTCTGTCTGTCAGTCTGTCTGTCTGTCTGTCTGTCTGTCTAGCTGTATATCTATCTGTCTGTCTATCTACATACCTATTTACATGGATGTTTCTAAGATGGCTTCCTGTACAGAAACAGATCCAGTTCTCCGTGATTAGTAGAAAGAGGATTGTTGAAGCCATTTTCTATCTATTTTGGACTATGGTGATGTGATTTATAGGCATGCTGCTTCAACTCTGGACTCTATCGTTTTGCCCTAAGATGTATTACTGGTGACAGATAATGATACCCACCACTGTGTCCTTTATGAAAAGGTTGGATGGCCTTGTCTGCAGTGATGCCACAGATTACTTGTAAAAGTAATCTGATTACTGATTACTGATTACTCCTTTAAAAAGTAATCTAAGTTACTTTACTGATTACTTGATTATCAGAGTAACTTAGTTACTTTGAAAGTAACTAGGTTACGAAGTCGTCGTCGTTCCCCCAACAGTTTTTTTTAAACGCTTTATTGAAAGTGCATAAATTGTTTTTAACTTGTTTCTCTGCACATAACGTAAATTGTTAAACTAGTGCTTCAGCTTCTGTACCATCAAGTATGGTAAAGCAACAGTCTATGATGCTCACAGAATTAGAGCAGCCAGCCAGTGGTTTTACAAAACCAGTGTATCACATCTAACAAATGCAGGCTGAACTATTCAATTATATCAACTGTAACTATTAAATTGTTTTTATAAATGTCTCTCTATAAACATACAATCAGTCTCTCTTTAACATGTAAATTAACTGTAAATCTGGCAAATAAGAGCTTTTGCTCTGCCACCATCAACCCTCCTGTACCTAGTCGAAGCGTCGGCTAGTGTTGTGATTCCAGATGCTTTCAATGCAATTGGATGTGCTGTTTTTAGCGGTAGACAGTATTTTGTTTCCTCCGCATATGAATGTTTTTTTCACCCGGCTTAGCTGACACAAACGTGAAGTAGTGACTGAGGCTACGTTTAGACGAGCGTTTTGGAATGGAAGTCTGAACAGAAACCGCAAAAGTCATCTTGCGGTTTCACTTTTAATTTTGCCAAGCGTTTTGGGGTGGAATTCTCTGTGCAGACGAGGCTGTAACGACGGAGCCCTGCTGTCACACGATTGGCGCATATGTCACATGACGTGCTGTGAAGACCCGCCCTACTCTGCCTCTGATTCGCAGACTGTGGATGGGGAATGTGATTGGACCAAAGCAGAGTCACTCACAGACAGAGGGTCCAGTCACGCCGCGGGACACATTCTTGTATTTAACCCTTTCACTGCCACACGACGTCACTCCCAAATAAGAAAAACAGCTCAAAATGTATTTTTGACTGTCGAAAACGAAATAAAATACTGCATTCCGCCTGCATTATGAATTTATGATGAGATAGTAACAAAATAGTAACGCACAGCCACTTGGACAAGTAACTGCAATCAGATTACTGGCTTTTAAAGATTAACGCGTTAGATTACTATTTTCGGGGAAAAGTAATCAGATTACAATAATGCGTTACTTAGTAACGCGTTACTGGCATCACTGCTTGTCTGGTTGAAAGGTGTAACTAGCGTTGATTTCTTTTTTAAAGCCCTTATTGGTAAACTTCACTCTTACATCACAACACTATGTTCAAATGACTGGTTGGTTCTTAGGGTTCCTCCAGTTTGCTCTGAACTAGGAAAAACAGCTATTTTCTTTGATGCCTCCAACACCTGGAATGCCCTCCGACTGACTCTGACGCTGAAGGTTCTTCCTTCTCTTTCTGCATTTAAAAGTATGATCTCTGACCACTGTGTGTCTGAATGAATGAATGAATGAATGAAAACTTTATTTAACAGATTGCAGAATGGGTACAATACAGTACGGCTCAATACATACAATTGTTAAGGGGATGCAGACCTGAGAAAGACGTTTGTCTTGTTTCCATCAGGGTCCCCCATTTTCAATTCATATAGACATTTATGACATACACAACATACATGACATTTATGGCATAGGGACATATAGGTATTTAGTACTGATACATTTGTGACATAGGCGGTATTCAAATATACAGTACTGTTACCCCTAGATCCTGACATAGTATATACATATGATGGGGAGGGGACTGTACATTAGGAGGGGGTGGGTGGGTGGGAGGGAAATATACATACGGCGGGGAGGGAATATATACATGCGGTGGGGAGGAGACTGTCTATTAGGAGGTGGTGGGGGTTTTGGGCATTTACGGTGGCCAGTTTCGAATTGCAGCCTCCCGTAGGTGCTCTTTAAGGGCGGTTTTGAATGTGGGCAGGGATTCACATTCCTTTACAGCTTTGGGTAGGGCGTTCCACATTGTTGTGGCATAATTGCGGAACGTGTTTAGTCCCTTGTTTGAGCCGAATCTGGGTTTAACATGATTTGTTGAGCTTCCTCTGGTTTAGTGGTTGTGGTATTCACTGACCTTTGGGAAGTATTTTGACATGTACATGGGCACCCCGGTCGTATAGTGTATCTTGTAGACCAGGCCCATTGCAAGTTGCTGTACTCTGTCGTCTACTCTAAGCCATCCTAGGTTGGCAAAGTGGGCAGGGGTGAGGTGGGTTCTGGGGTTCAGGTCAAGTAGTAGTCTGACCAGTTTGTTTTGTGATGTTTGTAATTTTGTTTTAAGCGCCTTTGAGGTGCTTTGGTACCATGAGGTGCACGCATAGTCATAGTACCCTTGAATGAGTGCTCCTGCCAGAGTCTTCAGGGTATTCTTGTTTACCAGAGAGGAGATCCGGTACAAGAATCTAGTTCGTTGGTTGACTTTTTTTATTACATTGGATGCCATTTTGTCACAGGAAAGATTTGCCTCTAGGATGGAACCCAGGTAGGTAATTTCGTCTTTCCTTGTGACAATATTGTCACCCACTGTAACTGAGAAACCGTCGGTCTTGCTGAGTTTGTTATTTGAACCGAAGAGAATGGACTCTGTTTTGCCCATGTGTAATGATAGTTTGTTATCAGCGAGCCATATGCAGATTTTGCCTAGTTCCGTGCTGAGGGTTTTTTCAACCTGCAATTTGTTCTTGTCAGAGACCAGCAGGGCTGAGTCGTCCGCAAACAGGAACAAGTTGCAGTCACAGGCTGACGACATGTCATTTGCATAAATTAGGAAGAGTAGCGGTCCTAGTATGCTTCCTTGTGGAACACCACAGCTCACTGTGAGGGGGGGGGATAGAGTACCGTTTACCTCTACCATCTGTTCTCTCCCCTCCAGGTAGGATTGCATCCAGATCACTGATAGGCTATCAAAACCAATTGCTTTTAGCTTGTCCATTAGAATGGAGTGATTGACAGTGTCGAAGGCCTTTTGTAGGTCGACTTGTAACTGTCTTAGCAGATTTGTATTGTTCATTCTTATTGGTTGTGTCTATATTTATGAATCTGCTGATATGTCTTTGTTTTGTTAAGCTCAGTGTCTAATGAGTTGAAATAAAGGTTTGAAATTAAATGGAGCTATTTGTATACTGTATATTAACACTAGCACAGCCATGGAGAAAATGTCACTGATTCCCGCCGGAATGGGTCAGATGACCCGACAGCTTATATGAGAAATATGAGAAAAATAAACAGTGTAAACTATATAATTACCTCTGAATATAAAAATATGAGGTTTACCACAGGTTTGGGTGACAAAAAAAAATTATAATAATAATAATAAATACAAATATTATAATTTTTTATTTTATTTTTTTGGATGGAAGGGCTCATCGACGGGCAAAGAGCCACATGCGGATCGCGAGCCACAGGTTGGCCACCCCTGCGCTAGACGCTCGCAAAGTGCTGTGACTTTCCACATATATATTCCATATACTATATGTGGAATAACGTTCTAATTACATTTTCCTGAAGTCATTTTGAAATTTCAGAAACCGTGCCAGATAAAACGGGTACTTTTAGGAAAAGTCATTGAGTGACAGAGCTGGAGCTCGACCGAGTGACAACGATACATTTATTGAAAATGCCTAGGGGTCATTTGACCCCTTGTCGGCTGTGCTAGTGTTAATTTGAACGACCACATCAAACAAGAGGTGGACGCGGGCAAATACTGCGGCATGGTCATGCTGGACCTACAAAAGACCTTCGACACTGTCAATCACTCCATTCTGATTGACAAGCTAAAAGCAATTGGTTTTGATAGCTTATCAGTGAGCTGGATGCAATCCTACCTGGAGGGGAGAGAACAGATGGTAGAGGTAAACGGTACTCTATCCCCCCCCCTCACAGTGAGCTGTGGTGTTCCACAAGGAAGCATACTAGGACCGCTACTCTTCCTAATTTATGCAAATGACATGTCGTCAGCCTGTGACTGCAACTTGTTCCTGTTTGTGGACGACTCAGCCCTGCTGGTCTCTGACAAGAACAAGTTGCAGGTTGAAAAAACCCTCAGCTCGGAACTAGGCAAAATCTGCATATGGCTCGCTGATAACAAACTATCATTACACATGGGCAAAACAGAGTCCATTCTCTTCGGTTCAAATAACAAACTCAGCAAGACCGACGGCTTCTCAGTTACAGTGGGTGACAATATTGTCACAAGGAAAGACGAAATTACCTACCTGGGTTCCATCCTAGAGGCAAATCTTTCCTGTGACAAAATGGCATCCAATGTAATAAAAAAAGTCAACCAACGAACTAGATTCTTGTACCGGATCTCCTCTCTGGTAAACAAGAATACCCTGAAGACTCTGGCAGGAGCACTCATTCAAGGGTACTACGACTATGCGTGCACCTCATGGTACCAAAGCACCTCAAAGGCGCTTAAAACAAAATTACAAACATCACAAAACAAACTGGTCAGACTACTACTTGACCTTACCCCCAGAACCCACCTCACCCCTGCCTACTTTGACAACCTAGGATGGCTTAGAGTAGACGACAGAGTACAGCAACTTGCAATGGGCCTGGTCTACAAGATACACTACACGACTAAGGTACCCATGTACATGTCAAAATACTTCCCAAAGGTCAGTGAATACCACAACCACTACACCAGAGGAAGCTCAACAAATCATGTTAAACCCAGATTCGGCTCAAACAAGGGACTAAATACGTTTCGCAATTATGCCACATCAATGTGGAACGCCCTACCCAAAGCTGTAAAGGAATGTGAATCCCTACCCACATTCAAAACCGCTCATAAATAGCACCTATGGGAGGCTGCAATTCTAAACTGGCCACCGTAAATGCCCAAAACCCCCACCACCTCCTAATAGACAGTCTCCTCCCCACCACATGTATATATTCCCTCCCCGCCGTATGTATATCTCTCTCCCACCCACCCACCCCCTCCTAATGTACAGTCCCCTCCCCATCATATTAATATACTCTGTCAGGATCTAGGGGTAACAGTACTGTATATTTGAATACCGTTTATGTCACAAATGTATCAGTACTAAATACCTATATGTCCCTATGCCATAAATGTCATGTATGTTGTGTATGTCATAAATGTCTATATGAATTGAAAATGGGGGACCCTGATGGAAACAAGACAAACGTCTTTCTCAGGTCTGCATCCCTTTAACAATTGTGTGTATTGAGCCGTACTGTATTGTACCCATTCTGCAATCTGTTAAATAAAGTTTTCATTCATTCATTCATTCATTCATTCAAAGACTGGCGGACGGAGCCCTCATGGAGGTGACTGATGTATTTATGAGTTGTGAAGTTCGGGGAGTCTGCGGCTCCGTTTCATTAGTCATTTAACGTGTCCTTGTTGACCCCCCCTCAGCACTTCCCCCTGGGGGAGTCCCTGTGGCCATCTCAAGTGCCGTTCCATTACTCTAAAAAACTCAAGTGAACTTTGTGAAATCGACCCTTCAAGGGCAGGAGGGAGCGTCTGTACAACTATGTCGACTCACACATGCACCTTACCCAGAGTGCAATTATTTTCATTGTTTCCATTATAATTAGATTAGATTAGATTCAAATATATAGTCATCATCATACAGCACGAGTACAGTACAGCGACAATATGTTTGGCATCCAACCAGAGTGCCAATGTAACAGTAAAGTGCAATAGTAATATACAATGTACAGGTGATTAAATTGGGTATAACCTTTATAAATTAGTACTACTCAATGAGAGAACTCAATACATCTGTGTTCTTTTACATGTATTTTACAGAAGACGAGCAACATTGAAATCTGGTCCCACAAGCCAAAACACCACACAAGGTTCAAACACCAAAGATCCTGAGATCCTGCAAGAACCAACGATGGATACAAACTCTGTACAAGTAAGCAAGACAACATCAAGATGATTACAACAATCCTACATACAAAAAAAATCTGTGCTATTTTATAACTCATGTGCTCTGTGTAATTGCTTGACCTGACCCCCGTGTAACTTGGATTTCCCCCCGCTGTCTGCGTTAAGGGCGAGCATGTTCCCTTTTAATCTTCCTGCTCCGCCGCTCTACGGTGCCACGTGTTAGCGTACGTGGCGAGGGGACGTGAAGGAGGTCATGGTGTACGACTAATGACACATTAGCCAGAGAGGATGCGAGGAAGAACCCCCCCACCTTTCAATCAACACAATCAATATCAGCTGGTGCAGGACGGCCTCAGCAACACGAACGAGACCTCCAATAATACAAATACACTGAATGGACAGAAAACAACATAAAAGGCATGAATCTGGGTTTAGAGTAAAAACACACGGTTCTGCATAAGCAGATAAAACAGGCCTGGACATATAAGCTATATCATATCACGTTATCATGTTACTAATTTTACTCTGTATTGTATATTGTATGTATATTGACTGAACATTCCTTTACTTACTTTTTACTTACTTCTTAATAATTTTTTTTTTTTACTTACTTTCTTTTTACTGTATGTAGCACACTCTCAGGGGCTCATACAGAAACAAGCATTTCATCATAAAGTATTCTGTATTTTGTTGTGACAAATAATAAACAAACTTAAACTTGAACTTGAAACTTAAAGGTGCTATAGATTACATTCTATACATTCAGCCACTAGATGTCAAGTGCATTCCACGTGGGGGAAATAGATGACCTTAGATTCAAATGTATTGTCATCATACAGCACAAGTACAGAACAAGGATGTTATGTAGTACGTACGTAGTATTTTGTATGTAGGTAGGTGTAGTAATAAGACTCAGGAAGCAGGTTACTCTTTAGCCTTTTAATTAAGCAGGTTAGCATGGTAGGTTACATCGTGTCCTATTCTCCTTCTGTGTGTACACTTCTTCTGCACGTATCATCATACAGCATCGTGTACTCTTCTTCTGCACTCCAGCTGTAGGCATAACATGGCATTCTATTAACTACGCCCAATAGTGGAGACTCTTAGGAAGTACAGCTTCACCTGTAATGTTAGAGAACACAACAAAGGACAAGAAGTTTGGCATCCAACCAGATTGCTAATGTAACAGTAAAGTGCAATAGTAATATACAATGTGAAGGTGGTAAAACTAGGTATGATATATATGAATTAGTACTACAGTACTAAGTAATAGTGCTAATCAAATGTATTATGTACAGAGTTGTAGTATTATTATGTACAGTGATACAGGTATAAAGACACTATGGTAGTAAGTCATACTGGCCAGCACTGTAACTAGTAAGAGTAGGTAAGGGATATACAGATATAGATATAGTATACAGGTACGTAAAAAGGATTATATGCAGGTACATTCAGACAGAAGTGGATACTGTATATATATATATGGCTACTCACAAGGTCAAAAAAATCATGTCACATCACTCCCATTCTGGTATCCCTGCACTGGCTCCCGGTACACTATAGAATTCACTTCAAAGTCCTCACTTTCACTTTCAGAGCACTTCACGGTCAGGCCCCTATCTACATCACTGAACTCATCCATCCCTACACCAACACTACACTCACTCAGATCTGCCGATCAGCACCTCCTGGTGGTCCCCAGGTCCAGGCTGAAAACAAGGGGTGATCGAGCCTTCGAGGTGACAGCACCAAGGCTCTGGAACGCTCTCCCCCTGGACCTGCGAACTGCCCCCTCTGAAAACTCTTTTAAAAAAACAACTAAAAACACATTTGTTCAGACAGGCCTTTGGTCATACATAGGCACCTTTTCTTGTCCTCACTGTTCCTATAGTTTTGTTTTAATTAGTGACTCATGATTTTATCCAAATTCTTTTATTCTACTTTTTTAATCTGGTTTCACTGTTTTTTAACTGCTGTCTGTTGTTGTTGTCATTTATTTCTGATTTTGTTTTGTTGTGTTTTTTATACTAAGCTGTAGTGTAAAGCACCCTGTGCATTCGTGCTGTGAAGGGTGCTATATAAATAAAAGGCATTCATTCATTCATTCATACAGTAAATATGAGTATATATATATATATATATATATATATATATATATATATATATATATATATATATATATATATATATATATATATATATATCATACAGTGATGTGAGGAATTATTTGATGTTAAATAGACAAAAGATTGTGCTCAGCATGTAATTTATTCCCCCTCAGCTGTGGACAGAAGGGCCCTGCGAGGGTGTGTGCTGATGGGAAACTTAAACATCCATCTGACCCTCAAACCAACAGAGAAAGCTCACAGAGTGTTATATCCTGCACATTAAATATGTATACTTTATACAGTATATGAAGCTTGCAGTATGAATGTTGCCTGTTGTCTGTAAGCCTGCAAGTCCAGGCGTCGACGATTCTAAAATGGACTTAACGATTAATCTTGTTTGGCGGCACATTAAAGCACATTAAAGCACATTAAAGCTACAGTAAAGGTTAATTTCCACAACTTCGTCTCGACTAGGGGCAGAGTAACGCAAAGCGCCGGCTGTTCCTGTGGCCCTCGTCCGTAATTAGTTAATCTATAGTGAGGAGGGTTTTAAAGGGCAGTTTGTTTAGTAGAGCTTTGTGGACGAACAGATGGCGCCGCCGCTGTGATCTCTCACTGTGGCGAGGAGAAGCCAGTCACCCTTCGTCTGCGACACGCAGCGACATGCGCAGGAACGCTCACATGTGATGAAGTACCGCAGGGGATGAAGGCTGTTTCATTTATACAGATGATTTAATTGTAATCAGTGCTGAGATTGGGCCATTAGTCACCAGTACATTTTACAGAACACGCAATTTAGATTTTTTTTCCCCTTCTAATGTATGTTCTGGTACTTCTCATCACAGACCTCTGTAAACAAGTCGAAAGTCTTTCTCTGGTCTGCATCCCCTTAACAATTGTATGTATTGAGCTGTACTGTACTGTACCCATTCTGCAATCTGTTAATAAACTTTTCAATCAATCAATCAATCAATGCACCTTCTGACACAGTTCTCACGCCAATATGTTTATCTTAAAGGTGCTATTTTATTTTATCTGCCAATTTCATGGTTTTATATGTCTATTTTATTTGTATCAGTGATAATCAAACCGTAAATAGATGTAAATAGCCTATTAAGAAGTTAGATCCTATAACAGGAATGTCTGATCACTAAGTGTGACACTAAGCAACTAACCTGCATGGACTACAGCGTATAATGTATGACGTATATCATGCCAGTTATGGTACCTTATGTATGCTGCACATGTGTATACTGTATACTTTACTTACTCATAGTATTCAGATGAGTGTTATTGACCATATTCATTGTAACGTATAATATAACCGATAGGGCTACATACCCTTATCTGCACCTTTGATTACACTGCCTACTTGCTCCTATGCGTATATTCAGAGTTATTTATATTGTTTACATCGCCTATTTAAACTTTTCTACTGTATTTATGTCTTCTACTATTATGCCTGTATTTCCCCAAGGGGATCAATCAAGGAACGTCTTATCATATCGTATCTTGTAAAATATGAATAACTATGTGATTTAATGTTCTATGCCTTATCTTGACTTTGCCTATTTTGCTGCTGTTATGCTCATTTTATGCTTATGTTATGCCTACTTTATGTCTGCACTTTATGCATTGCTCTTGATCTGCCAATTTTTTTTTTACTGCTGTGAAGCACTTTCAACTGCAATTATTGTATGAAAGGTGCTATACAAATAAAGTGTATTATTATTATTATTATTATTATTATTATTATTATTATTATTATTAGTAGTAGTAGTAGTAGTAGTAGTAGTAGTAGTAGTAGTAGTAGTAGTAGTAGTAGTAGTAGTAGTAGTAGTAGTAGTAGTAGTAGTAGTATTATTATTATTATTATTATTATTATTATTATTATTATTATTATTATTATTATTATTATTATTATTATTATTATTATTATTATTATTATTAGTATTATTATTATTATTATTATTATTATTATTATTATTATTATTATTATTATTATTATTATTATTATTATTATTATTATTATTATTATTATTATTATTATTATTATTATTATTATTATTATTATTATAGGTATAATTCAGCCACTGGATGTCGCACTAGAGCACCAGCACTAGCCAAGTGATATAATGGAAGATTGGTCTTCCCCAAACCATAGGATTACATTACAAGTCAAACAAGGATTATGGCAACAAAGTCTATTCATATTTTCCATTTCACTCAGTTTCGATGAAGAAAAGGTTCACGACTAGCCTCAGCATACATACACACATTTTAAATTCCACTTTAACAGGTTCAGCACCAGAGGAAACGCGGCCAAACAGCGTTTTACTGCATTTGATTATAAATTGTGCCATTCCTCGCCTGGATCAATAATCAATCTGAAATCAACGCTACACTGTAAGAAAAAAAAGCTGCAAGAAAATGGTAAATGTCTGGCATCAATGGTTGCCAAATACTTACTGTCAAATTACAGTAAAATCAAATACATTTACAGATTACAACCTTTAGCAGCATTTCGCGGAGATGATCTTTGATTGGCCGAATCCACTTTCTATGTTCCAATTCTAGCTTATTCGGGAGAGAGTTGTGTTGTTGTGACCTGAGATGCAGCTATTTAGAGCGTGACTGCAAGTTCTTTCGACGGTTAAGCTTAGGCACTCTTTCAAAGTTGGTTAAGGTTAGAGTTTGTCTTAGAGCATGGCGATAGAACGCCAGGTAGTTTGCAGTCTGTTCGACGCGGAAATGGACAAACTGTCTTGTTGTGGTGCTAACAGCTAACAAGCTATATGGCGGATGCAGTCTGATGGACAGTGGACAGTGTTCTGGATATACATCATCAACAGCGGATTATACACTTTATCAAGCCCACCACGTTTCAATTAAACAAAGTGAGTTGGAGGGACATGCACAATGGACAATGCCATGGAGTGGATTATACTTTATCAAGCCCTGCTGCCTGCTCTGCTGTCAATTTAACAACAACAAGCTGGTGAGTCGCGATCTTTTCTCTCTCTCTCTCTCTCTCTCTCTCTCTTCTCTCTCTCTCTCTCTCATCTCTCTCTCTCTCTCTCTCTCTCTCTCTCGCTCTCGCTCTCGCTCTCGCTCTCTCTCTCTCTCTCTCTCTCTCTCTCTCTCCTCTCTCTCTCTCTCTCTCTCTCTCTCGCTCTCTCTCTCGCTCTCTCTCTCTCTCTCTCTCTCTCTCTCTCTCTCTCTCGCTCTCTCTCTCTCTCTCTCTCTCTCTCTCTCTCTCTCTCTCTCTCTCTCTCTCTCTAATTTCGCCGCGTGTGGGGCATAACCACTCAGACAATGAATGGTAACTTGTTTAAAATGACGAGATATACAAATGTGTTTATTATTGAATGGATCTGACATCATCTGAGAGAGAGAGAGAGAGAGAGAGCGAGAGAGAGAGAGAGAGAGAGAGAGAGAGAGAGAGAGAGAGAGAGAGAGAGAGAGAGAGAGAGAGAGAGAGAGCTGTGCGTGTTTGTGTTGGGCTATTGGAAACGTGGTTGCATTTGACTGACTGTGATCATATATTGATCGATGGCAATGGTGTTAATATTCGCCAATGCGTGCCTTGTACGTTTGCAAAATGTTTGGTATAGTGCCCCTAGTGGAGAAGAATCCACGAGCCGCTACTGGGTGTGGGGGGTTTCTATGCTTCGATCGCCACCAACGGAATACGTTACACAGTACATTACAGACACACGCTCCGATCGCGGGGAAATAATTATCGGATCAACGCAAGATTGATAAAATATAGCCCTTTCCTTGTCTATGATGTACTGCAAAAAGAATAATCCAATTATCTGATCGCCATTCCAAGTACTGATCGCGATCGTGTTTCCAGCGTAATCCAGCATTGAACATGAACGGGGGGCGGGTGACCCTCGTCCATGCATCCGTTATAACCGCTTGTCTTGCCCAAGTATTTAGACCCTGCCCGCACGCCGCAGATCGGCCCAGACACCAAGCCACATCGTTTCAAATGGAGTGCAATTGCGGCCGCAAGGCTTTAGGCGGCGGTATTGGACGTTTGCAATCTCAGACCCATTCCTAATGATAACATCAGGCTGGATGGATGAATTATGAAGGGAAATATTGAATAAAAGAAATAACGATGAAAACCCGACTTTTCTCGGGTTTGGCGCAGAACGTTCGGCGAGTTAACCCAACTTATGTCGGGTCTGGCGTCCAATGTGTTAAAGGGGAACTATCTTATAAATGGCCTTTTTGACTGTTTAGCATTGTTTCCTAGCTATGTGAACTTATATTAATATGATCTATGTCTCAAAATTCTCATATTGGCGCATTCTTCCAATTCTCCTCTCACAATATTCACCCTCACTGAACTCAGTCATTTGAAAATGTGATGATTTGTGATGTCAGAAAGACACCGCTGCATGTTAATGTTGAGATACAAGATGAGCTGCACACAGTTCTGCTGCCCAGGCTCAAAACGGCTCGAGATCTTGAGGTAGAAAAATGCTGTTTTTGAGGACTTGATTAGAAATACAAAACAATGAATAAAAAAAATATATATATTACAGAGGTGTTCCATAGACTCACAGGAATTGTGTAAAAGTGCCCAAATAGTGAAATAAATAGTAAAATAGTTCCCTTAAGGTGCTTTAAATAACATTCAGCCACTAGATGTCGCACTAGAGCACCACCATGTCATTTATCCAATCAGGTGCATTCCATGGGGAAATGGGACGTAGGGAGGGGATACATGCAGCAACATGTATTATTTTGTAAAATTTATTTTGGACGCACAAATATTTTTTTTAATTATAAATTAATTAATCAAAATTTTTTTGGGGAGGAAGCACCTTCTAAAAGCTCTGTGGATGTATTCTTTTTTTGAATTGTTACTCTACAATTTTTTTCTATATCTAGCACCTTTAAGTCAGGCCTCCTGACAGATCATCCCGTGGGAACGCTCAATGCTGTGTTGTTTATCGGGGTCCCTTTTCAATCTCAGGAGAAATAAAGGTTTCTCATTTAGATGTGTGCTGCTTAGTGGATTATTGCTCCTTGTTGTTTGAGAGCATTTGAAGATGATCCGAGAAGCTATTGAGCTTCCATGTTGTTGCATAGGATCCATTCACATTCACACTAAGGTTGAGATCTCACTTCTCATGTTCTCATTCATACAGATATTTAAAAGAGAGCTACATTATACTTATTTGAAATAATTTAGAGACCGCAAAGCTTGTTCAGAGTAACACCAAGATCTGCTGAGCTATACAGTTTTCTTTGTTTGTCTAGAAGGACATTTGTTTTTGAGAATTTAATTCCTTGCTTTCCTATAGGATGTGGCCAATCAGTTTCTTCTGTGGTTGTTTCAGAACAGTTCTGTATACTATACTATTGTCAATGTTTGAAGGTCTCTCTCTCTCTCTCTCTCTCACTCACTCACACAGATGTACTGTCACAGATGTGACAGTAACAACTGTAACAACGGCAACAACAGTAACATATTATGTAACAACTGTAACACTGTAACAACAGTAACAACGGTAACAACAGTAACAACAACAACAACAACAACAACAACAACAACAACAACAACAACAACAACAACAACAACAACAACAGTAACAAATGTAACAACAGTAACAACAGTAACAAATGTAACAACAGTAACAACAGTAACAATGGTAACAACGTGAATCATGACTATGATTAGGCTGGCAGTTAAAGGTACAATCTGTCCTGTTGTCAAACTGCAACCTCTAGGTCAGAGCCCTCAGCCCAGCTTGGTATTGCACTTTGTTTAAATGTTTTTGGTTTTGGTGTGATGGTTGGGTTGGAGTTTAGTACGTTATTGAGTTATAGGAGTTTCTACAGACCTGTCTTGGCAGAGCATGGCTCGTGGCCAGCAATAACAAACCCTCTCCTATACCCATTAAAATCCTACCCATATGTCAGACCAAAAACAAAACATTGCAAACAAAGTGCAATAACAAAGCAGGGCTCTTTTGCCTCTTTTGAATATCATCTAGATTCCACCTTATTGGTAAATCATTTTCAACTGTTGCATTCAGGCCTGTTGTTGTTTGTTATCTTTGGCTTAAATGCAGATTTTTCAAATTTCTCATCCTTTCACACGTCCTGCTTACCAAGGTAGATACCTGCTGTTTCTTCAGCTCTGACCTCCATCAAGGACATTGTGCATGTAAACTACAGCATGGATGCCATGTCTGAGAGTGGCCTCCTTGTCAAAAGTAGTTTATTCCATTAAGAAATAGTGCAGCAGTACAGAAATATAAATAATATTCTGATTCAGTTCTTTAAATACATCTGACAACTGATGTTTTTATTGACACTATTGACGTTCAGGAGAGCAAAATTATGATCTATCATCTGACTGTCTGTCTGTCTATCTGTCTGACTGTCTGCCTATATGTCTGTCTCTATCTCTATCTCTGTCTGTCTCTGTCTATCTGCCACCAAGCCTCTTCAACTCAGCTGCCTGCCTGATCTCAAACCTACCAAAGTCGGCCCATGTCACCCCACTTATTTTTTTTTGGATCCACTTTTTCTCCCATTTTTCTATATTTTCTCCCATCCCAATTTTTGTATCATCCAATTCAACCCTCCCCTGTCACGAACGCTGTTTCTTGCCTCCCACAAGCCGGCTGAAATGTGGACTAAGTCATACATAGCACAAGTCCCCTCCGGTACTTGAGGTAACAGCAGTCGCATCTTTTCATCTGCGCAGCTCGATCTCTCAGTGGCGAGGAGTAACGCGTGGGAGGCTCACGCTGCCCCCGACACTTCCTGATTCTACTGCGCAGGCGCACCAACCGACCTGTAGGAGTCGCTGTCCACAACGCCCGATCCCCACCCATCAGTTTCCCACCCCCTAATACGGCCAATGTGTATTAGTATGAACGACCAGCTAAACTGAAAGCAATGTGGAGCGCTGGGCTCGAACAGGCTGCTGCACGAATCCGCTTCAAGGCCCTTGACCTGGCATACTGTGCGGCAAAGGGAACCGCTCCCGCCTACCTCCGGTCAATGGTCTCTAACTACACACCCTCAAGACCCCTACAGGACAGCCGAAACCCCTCCAATCGTTCACCGTCGACTAAAGATGCACTTCTTCAACCATTATAAAAATAAAAAAATAAAAAAATAAAAAGTCTAACCCTAACTAACCTTACTGTCATGCACTTGTCCTAATAAACTAACCTACACTGCAGCACTCAACACTTTGATGAGCATTGTTACTCAGCTAATAGAGTTGTGCCCTTCTTGATGACTTGTCGTACAGACTTGTAAGTCGCTTTGGATAAAAGCGTCAGCTAAATGACTAAATGTAAATGTGTCTGTCTGTCTGTCTGTCTGTCTGTCTGTCTGTCTGTCTGTCTGTCTGTCTGTCTGTCTGTCTGTCTGTCTG
Organism: Notolepis coatsorum; assembly: GCF_963971535.1. Taxonomy (NCBI): domain Eukaryota; kingdom Metazoa; phylum Chordata; class Actinopteri; order Aulopiformes; family Paralepididae; genus Notolepis; species Notolepis coatsorum. Next base: position 98,162,903 of record NC_140166.1, read on the forward strand.
TCTGTCTGTCTGTCTGTCTATCTCTATCTCTATCTCTATCTCTATCTCTATCTCTATCTCTATCTGTCTGTCTGTCTGTCTGTCTGTCTGTCTGTCTGTCTGTCTGTCTGTCTGTCTGTCTGTCTGTCTGTCTGTCTGTCTGTCTGTCTGTCTGTCTGTCTGTCTGTCTGTCTGTCTCTCTGTCTGTCTGTCTGTCTGTCTGTCTGTCTGTCTGTCTGTCTGTCTGTCTGTCTGTCTGTCTGTCTGTCTGTCTGTCTGTCTGTCTGTCTGTCTGTCTGTCTGTCTGTCTGTCTGTCTGTCTGTCTGTCTATCTCTATCTCTATCTCTATATCTGTCTCTGTCTGTCTGTCTGTCTGTCTGTCTGTCTGTCTGTCTGTCTGTCTGTCTGTCTGTCTGTCTGTCTGTCTGTCTGTCTGTCTGTCTGTCTGTCTGTCTGTCTGTCTGTCTGTCTGTCTGTCTCTATCTCTCTATATCTCTGTCTGTCTGTCTGTCTGTCTGTCTGTCTGTCTGTCTGTCTGTCTGTCTGTCTGTCTGTCTGTCTGTCTGTCTGTCTGTCTGTCTGTCTGTCTGTCTGTCTGTCTGTCTGTCTGTCTGTCTGTCTGTCTGTCTGTCTGTCTGTCTGTCTGTCTGTCTGTATGTCTGTCTGTCTGTCTGTCTGTCTGTCTCTGTCTATCTGTTATTTGTTTATACTTTGACACTAGTCAATGTCCATTAGCTCTTGTTTAATATTAAGTTTGCGCTCTTTCCAAAATTCCTGTATCCATTTTGTACCCCCCCCCCCCCCCCCCCCCCACAACATTACTGTGTGAAGTGGTGCATTCCGTCAGCAGTATGATATTATGTGTAGCCGATTAGCCGAAACCCATAGGCTTTTACACTATTATGGCTTATATGGATCTTGCATGCATGTCATTTTTACAATGCTATCTCTTATAAAGCCTTCTTGATTGATTTATTTAAGTCTTGTAAACAAGATCATGCTGTTTACAAGGTTCTAATAATAAGCCTAAAGCCCAAAGGCAGACATTCTGCTTTCTGGACTAACCGTGTGATGATATCTTTTCAGATGTACGTCCACACAGTATGCATGATCAACTATGCCTTCTTCTGTCACATATAGTACATGAGGAAAACTAAGTAAGAGATTAGCAGAGGGAGCAACCAAGACACCAATTAATACCAATAGCAGCTCACCTGCCCATCAAGATTGCAATATTTCTGGTAACTGACACCAGCATTTACCGCTATAGCTTTAATTATAACTCTTTGTTGTTGTTTTAGTTTTTTTGCATTTGTGTTTTTGTCCAATTTATTCTTTTTGGTTTTATTATTATTTGTTTTTTTATTATTAATTTAAAATGTAGGCCTGGTGAGAGGACAAAAGAGCCTCTCGAAGGGAAATAGGGAAAGAAATAAAAAAAAATAAAAAAAAGGAACAATCCAAAAGACTATTGGACACAGACCATACATGCATCACAGAGGTAAGGGAAATAATTAAAACACACACCAAACAAACTACCAAATTAAATCACAAGGTAGATTTTAAATCAATGTCTAATTTATCTAAGCTGATTTTCCCTTCCTTTATTGTGCGTGTTTCTATCTGTTTTAATACGCCTGTAGAAATCCCTCGACGTCATCGTAAACGAGAGCTCGCTCTCCACGTTCCCTTCGAGATCAAATAAAGACTGAATTGAATTGAATCATTTCACGATTAATTAAAAAAGGAGCCTGTCATCTGGTTTTCCAGCACATGCTTTATGTTGAAACACTCCGTATCTGGTGAACACTTCTCTCTCAGAATCAAAACAAGCTCGGTACCGGCGTGTCATTCAGTAAGGCTCAAATCAGAAGTTACTGTACCAGAGTGTGCTGCCTCAGTGTGACACGCTATGCTAAATTAGATTGGATTAGATTAGATTAGATTCGATTAGATTCAAATGTATTGTCATCACACAGCACAAGTACAGTACAATGAAAATAAGTTTGGCATCCAACCAGAGTGCAAATGTAACAGTAAAGTACAATAGTAATATACAATGTACAGGTGATTAAACTGGATATAAAATATATAAATGAGTACTACTGAGTAATAGTGCTAATCAGATGTATGTACAGAGTTGTAATATTAATATGTACAGTGATACAGGTATAAAGACACTATGGTAGTAAGTCATACTGGCCAGCCAGCAGTGTAACTAAGAGTAGGTAAGGGATATAGATATAGTATAAATTATGGAAAAAGGCAGAAAGACAGATGTGGATGAATATACGTTGACTATTATATATATGGAAAATATAAATATATGTATACTAAAATACTATATATACTAAATATATGCATTCGTTGCTAGTAAAGCGGCAAAAGCTATTTTTTTGTGGAAAGGTTTAAAAAAGATTATTTAAAAAAGGTTCCCAAGGCTCTGGTACACCCAAGGTTCCCTGTTGGATCCCAGCTCCTCCCGGTGGCGGGTGTTGAGCAAGACACTGAACCCCTGTATCTGATCCCGGTGGGCAGCTTGGCGCCGTGTACAGGTTGCCTCAGCCATTACCATGTGCGTGCCTCCATTACCAACTGGGCACACCGGACCACCATGCCTCGATTTCCCAACCGGCATATTACCAGACCACCGAGATCCCGAGAGCCCCGGGTTCATGTGGAGATTAATTTCATCATCTCACTAATTTCAATTGGAATATGATGTGCTCATGCAAGCATGATTATCTTATTTGGAAGGAGCCCAGTAAACTGTTTTAAAGTACAAGGACACCGATTCTGTCACATATCCTTTATCAAATTAACATTCAAGCTGTTTTGTTTGTTAAGAAAATGCTAAATCTGCTATAATGCTATATAAATGCAGTCCAACAAAATCATTGAATAAATTAGTAGTCATCAACCAGACACTTGCTCAATTTGGTTGAAATTATAATGGATATGACACATTCAAGGTAAAACTCCTTTTTATATCTTTATATTTTATTGTATATGTATATATACACACTATACAGGGTATACTGGGATGCACCAGTGCCTTTTGGGAAATTCAAACACTAGATAGTGACATTAATGGTGACTGGTACAATCTATTTTTCATATATTCATATATGTATTCTATTTTTCATATATATTTTTCATTTGATGCTTCCAACACCTGGAATGCCCTCCAACTGACTCTGAAGCTGAAGGTTATTCCATCTCTTGCTGCATTTAAAAGTATGATCTCTGACCACTGTGTGTGACTGTCTTAGCTGATATTTATTGTTTATTATTAATTGTTGTGCCTATATGTATGAAATTGCTGATAGACTATGTCTTGTTTTGTAAGCTCGACGTCGCTGTAAATGAGGGTGACTTCAGTGTCTCACGAGTTGAAATAAAGGTTTGGAATTAAATTAAATTAAATAAGCAAGGCAGGCCTTATTTCTCTAGAAAAGGCAATAGCCAGTCTGACAGATTGCAAAGATAGACTAGTCTAGGTTTAATTTTTTCCCCCTTCATATATAATTCTACACTTTCACCATGACTGCTCCTCCAGAGTAGAGGCCTAACAATGATAAACGAGTGTGACATGCTGCTTTAATGCAGTGCGACGTTACGTTGACTGGCACGAGTGTGACTACTATGTTTTTTTGGGGGAGGTAAGCACATGTTTGAAACTAATTTGTTGTTTTTGAAGATGACAGCGATTAATCTCTCAAATTGCCCTGGCTTGGATGAAAAGAGAAGCGTAAGGAGCGGGATGGAAAATAAATGCCAGCATTAGAGGAGAAATTACAAGATGACCTTACTGAACAATGATTTATGGATCCAATAGTCCACCAATTACAGTAGGTGATACCTTTGAAATTTCAAGCCATGGAAATTAACTTTGTTCCTCTGCAAACGGTGAACTTGTCAAGGACACTGAAATTGCTCCCTACATTAGCAGCCTCTGCAATCATCCCTCTTCCTTGGCCAAATCATTCGGCTTTCATAGAGCAATAGATTGGAATGTACAACTTTTTCTTTTACATAGCGATGATTATGGCAACAAACTATATTAGTTTTTCCATTTCACTCAGTTTCGACAAAGAAACTACTAACCTTGGCGTCATACTGACACATGCCACTTTAAAGGTGCTACAGGTAACAATCAGCCACTAGATGTCGCACTAGAGCACCAGCATGTCATTTACAGTATTCTGATCAGGTACATTCCACGTGGACACGACATGTAGGGGAGAATGGGGATAGTTGTCACACTTTTTACTCTAGTGTGAATTGCTCATCATCAAAACATCTTTCAATAGTCATTCCTACATTAAATTGAAGCTTAAGATGTTGGCTTGAAATGTGTATCACTCTCATTTTCCAACGTATTGTAACAAAGAGTTAATCACCTATCAAAGACACTCTGACACATTGTGACAACCAACCCCATCATGGGGATGGTTGTCACACACTATGGGGTTGGTTGTCACCATGTGTTTTAATGGGAACATCTTAAAAAGAAGACAAGAAGGCAGAACTAAATTTGAAAGTTTAATTGCATTGACAAGTTGACAAATACATAACATAATGCATCTTAACATGAACATAAACAGGAAACACATCTTTAGGCCATCCTATATAACAAAATAAGAACACAATAAATCGGCCTAACAATAATAGCCTACACAACATGTGACAACCAACCCCAAATAAAATGTGACGACCAACCCCAACTGGAATGTCTTGATAGCATCAAGGCTAAGAGCCATCTAACAACTAGTTAGCTAGCTAACAACAATCTAAACTATAGCTATCCCTTCACACTTTTTAAGGGTAATAATTGTTTCATTATAAACCAATTGTTTAAAAGCGTAGAAGAGAAATACTGAGGAGCGGAATATTTACAAATGGACATGAAAAACACAAAAAGTCCTCTCACCTAAAATGCAGCTGTTTCACTCCAAAGATGACAATGTAGGTGAACTCTGACCCTAATTCTGGACATTTAAATACCAAAGTATGGGGGACAGGACCCTCTGGTGGTGAAATATAATGAATGTGACAACCTACCCGTGTGACAACGTCCCCGTTCTCCCCTAAACAACAACATTAAGTTTGGACATGCCAAAATCTTTTAAATTATAAATTTATTAAAGATGATATTTATAGCGCGGCTGGGTGGCGCAGCGGACAAGGCGCTCGTCACCAACGCAAGAGACACTGGTCTCGAATCCAGCTGTCAGCGTTGCTTCCGGCTTGGCCGGCCGTCATACTGGCTCGATTGGCAGAGTCAGCGGGAGGGAAGCCGGTGGGTGGGTCTGGGTCGTTGTGGACAGCGACTCCTACAGTTCGGTCGGGGCGCCTGCACAGCGAGGGAAGGATCTAAGAGAGGTAGTGTGACCTTTCACACGTTACACTCTCTCAGTGAGAGTCCGCGCTGCCAGGTGAAAATAAGTGGTGGGCTGGGTACACATGTGTCGGAGGAAGCATGTGATAGTCTCCGCCCTGCCAGACCGACAGTAGGGGGTAGAGTGCGCAACGACCAGGAAGGGGATTGGGAATTGGCATAACGACTAACATTGGGAGGGGAGAAACATGGAAAAAAGAAGGGGGGGAAAAGATATATAAAAAGAAAAAAGATGATATTTATGTAGAGTAATCATAAAACTAAAAATAATAATTAGAATAATAATTCATCCACAGAGCTTTTAGAAAGGTGTGGAATAAAGTACAATATTGCTTTTCCCCACCAGGCACAGATAATGGCCGTCTCACTGTTGCTATAGGCAGCTATATAGATGACGATATTATAAACACAGTCTGTCGTTGTACATTTGCTTTAAAGGTGCTATAGATACAATTTGTATGTGGCGTAATCATTTAAAAAAAAAAAAAAAGACAATTATAAATAAATAAAAACATCCTCATAGCTTTTAGAAAGGTGTGGAATTTGAATATTGCTTGATAATGATTTATCATTTAAAAAAAATTTGCAGGTGCAAGATTAATGTGGCTGTTCGCTGAATGTTATCTATAGCATCTTTAATGAATACTTAGCTGGGGTGAAAAGCAATAATTTTATTCCACACCATTCTAAAAGTTCTAAGGATGTTTTATTTTTTTATTTACATTTTCTAATGATTACGCCACATACAAATGTTATCTATAGCACCTTTAAAGATGCAAATTAATCAAACTAACAACAGGCTGTTGCCACGATGTCATCTATATGTAAGTGCCTATAGCAGCAGTGAGACGACCGTACAGACACACACCTCCATCTGTGCCCGGTAGCAGGGTCTCCCCCGTCACTCACATTCTAATGGCTCCTCTCCCGCTACTGGAGAACACGGACCACGAGGATGGAGAGCCGAGCCTGCAACCCCACTCAGGTGCACGGGAAACACATGTCCCAACCCCCACTCCCCCCCTCAGCCATATGCCACTGAAATATGGAATTGCAAGGCAGATGAACACGGTCTTACATTAATAATGAAAGCACTGATGCTCAGCTCAATGGGTTTGAATTAATTAGTCTTTTGTTTCCGTATAGGAAAGTATTGCACTTCAACCTTTTCTTAAGATAAGATAAGATAAGATAAGCCTTTATTGATCCCATTGGGGGGACTTTGGGCGTCATAGCAGCATGGGGGAGGGGAGATACAGGTATGGGCAGCGCTTTACAAAGCGCTTTACATTCTCTCACCGATGGTGGAGGCAACCATGCAATGTAGTAGCAACATGCTCATCAGGAGAAATTAGAGTTCTTGCTCAAGGACACTTTGACACGCTGCCCGGGAGGAGTGGGAATCGAACCGGGAAACTTCCAACTACCAGACGACTGCTCTACCTCCTGAGCCGTCACCCGACATATTTTTGACACCTGCATATGATATAACCAATATAACTCATTATGATAGTATGTACAATAATGCTGTATATACCACATATTTATTGTATATATATTTATCCACATCTGTCTGTATATACCTGCATATACTCCTTTTTATAAAATGTTCTTTTGTAATCATTTGTTTTCATTATACAGCACAATATAATAATACTTAATATATTTATACTTACAGTATATTTATCCACATCTGTTTGTATAATACTGTGTGTATACCTGAATATAATCCTTGTTACATATCTGTAGATACTATCTATATCTACATTATGCATTACCTGTAGTTACGCTGCTGGCCAGTACGACTTACTACCATAGTGTCTTTATACCTGTATTACTGTATCACTGTACATATTAATACTACAACTCTGTACATACTGTACATCTTATTAGCACTATTACTCAGTAGTACTCATTTATATATTTTATACCCAGTTTAATCACCTGTACATTGTATATTACTATTGCACTTACACTTGCAGTAACATTTTCATTGTACTGTACTTGTGCTGTATGATGACAATACATTTGCATCTAATCTAATCTACTGAAGACGTTGCACTATCAAGTGGGTATTTATAGCGAATGATTTCAGTTAAGATCCCACTGCGGTTTATAACTCCTCTCACGTGTGTGTGTTTGGTATCAGAGGGGCCGTGCTCTGACGGGGCATGACCGCTCGAGGTGTCACGTCGCTACGATGCTGTCAGCTCCTATCCTGTCAAACCGTGGCACTTTGCTGACGCGCAAGCACCCACTCAGACCATCCACTCCTAATACCCAGAGATGTTTTACTGTATCTGCAAAAAACATTTGTGTCTGCTAATGACATGATTATCCGTTTTGTCAGTGTAATATGTGTGTATCATACTATAGTTTATGTCCCCCCTCTTTTCTAAATGTAGGTTGTCAGATAGTGGTTAATATGAACCATAACATAAAATAAAGTTGGCATCTGCTTTGTACTACATTCACATTTACATAATAATAATAATAATAATTTGTTGACCCTTTTATCCAAAGAGACTTACCAATTGTAACAACAAGTCAGCATTAGGGAAACACCTCTGGCAGCTAAGGGTCACTGGTATTGTTCATCTAGCAGTGTCAAACCTGAGTGCATACTATTATAACAATATTAGCATAGTAGGTAGTAGTAGTGATAGTAACATAGTAGATAGTAGTATAGATATATTAGCATGATGTAGTAATATATGGATAGTAACATAGTACATAGTAAATAGTAGTATAGACATATTAGCATATGTAGTAGTATAGTAACATATTAGCATAGTAGGCAAAAAATAAAAAATAAAAAAACTCTAACCCTAACCTTACTGTCATGCACTTGTCCTAATATACTAACCTACACTAGCACTCAACACTTTGATGAACATTGTTACTCAGCTGATAGAGTTGTACCCTTCCTGCCGTCTTGTTGTACAAAACTTGTAAGTCGCTTTGGATAAAAGCGTCAGCTAAATGACTAAATGTAAATGTAAATGTAGGCAGTAGTATACGGATAGTAACATAGTACATAGTAGATAGTAGTATAGACATAATTTAGCATGGTAGGTAGCAGTATACGTATAGTAACATAGTATATAGTAGATCGTATTATAGACATATTAGCATAGTAGGTAGTAGTACAAGGATAGTAGCATAGTACATAGTAGATAGCACAGTATAGATATATTAGCATGATAAGTAGTAGTATAAGGATAGTAACATAGTACATAGTGGTAAGGTACATAATAGTAAAAGGTTGTTTGTTTTTTATCAAGTGGGCATTTCATTTATTTATAGCAAATTATTTCAACTTCTTAATTGCAACTTCTCTCACAATTGTTTGGTTGGTATCAAGGAGTGATCGTTAGGTGTCATGTCTCTACATCGCTGTCAGCTTCCATCCTATCAAACCGTGGCACTTTGCTGACGTGAGGCACTTTGCTGACGTGAGGCCGCCCACTTGGTAACCTCGCATGGCAGTCGTTCTGACCAATCAGTGTCCTTTGAGGAACTACTGGCAGCTACGGGAGAAGATACTATGCCAAGGATCTTTTTTGCCAGCCCTGTTCCAAACCAGCCCTGTTCCAAACCAGCTCTGCTCCAAACACTTACAAAGGGACGACTTGCCGAATGCTTCTGTGGAACAGACCTGCGGGTCAGACCATAAATTCTTAATATCCAAAAATGTCTTATCTGCAGACATTAAATAGCAGTTATCTCACCATAATACAGTCGTTTTATCATACTACAGTTGGTACTCAGCGGTGAATGTGTAATTTAACAGGTTAACCAGCACATTCCCCGACCAGATGGGAACTGTGGGTAGAAAGCCTACGTGTCACTGTGGACCAGTAAATCTGGGTAAAAAACATTTACTGCAGTGGTCGTTTTATTTGGGTGAATAATCAGATCAGGCTGTCAGCCGCAAGCGTTTGGTAGATCTTATTAACATATTATAGGCCTTATAATATCAAAGGCCTGATTATGAGAGGCAAGAGTATACGCATCTACATATTTTTTATGCACGGATCTATCACTGTCAAACTGGACGGTTTGATTGAAGATAATATAACAGATATTTGCTATATAAGCTTCATCTTCTATCATCCTGAACCTTTACTGACCCAATTACATTGTTAGTGTACATTGTTAATTTGATTGAACAATTAACTGTTAATTTGAGTCACCTCCCCAGCCTCCACCTCCCAGCCTCCTCTTCAGCCTCCTCCTCCCAGCATCCTCCTCCCAGCCTCCTCCTCCCAGCCTCCTCCCAGCCTCCACCTCCCCAGCCTCCTCCGAGCCTCCTCCTCCCAGCCTCCACCTCCCCAGCCTCCTCCCAGCCTCCTCCTCCCAGCCTCCTCATCCCAGCCTCCACCTCCCCAGCCTCCTCCCAGCCTCCTCCCAGCCTCCTCCCAGCCTCCTCCTCCTCAGCCTCCTCCCAGCCTCCTCCCCAGCATCCTCCTTCCAGCCTCCTCCCAGCCACCTCCTCCCAGCCTCCTCCCCAGCCTCCTCCCCAGCCTCCTCCCCAGCCTCCTCCTCCCAGCCTCATCCCCAGCCTCCTCCTCAGCCTCCTCCCCAGCCTCCTCCCCAGCCTCCTCCCCAGCTTCCTCCCAGCCTCCTCCTCCCAGCCTCCTCCCAGCCTCCTCCCAGCCTCCTCCTCCCAGCCTCCTCCCAGCCTCCTCCTCCCAGCCTCCTCCCCAGCCTCCACCTCCCCAGCCTCCTCCCCAGCCTCCTCCCAGCCTCCTCCTCCCAGCCTCCTCCCCAGCCTCCTCCTCCCAGCCTCCTCCCCAGCCTCCTCCTCCCCAGCATCCTCCTCCCAGCCTCCTCCTCCCCAGCCTCCTCCTCCCAGCCTCCTCCCAGCCTCCTCCTCCCAGCCTCCTCCCAGCCACCTCCTCCCAGCCTCCTCCCCAGCCTCCTCCTCCCCAGCCTCCTCCTCCCAGCCTCCTCCCAGCCACCTCCTCAGCCTCCTCCCAGCCTCCTCCCCAGCCTCCTCCCAGCCTCCTCCCAGCCTCATCCCCAGCCTCCTCCTCAGCCTCCTCCCCAGCCTCCTCCCAGCCTCCTCCCAGCCTCATCCCCAGCCACCTCCCAGCCTCCTCCTCCCAGCCTCCTCCTCCCCAGCCTCCTCCCCAGCCTCCTCCCAGCCTCCTCCTCCCCAGCCTCCTCCCAGCCTCCTCCCAGCCTCCTCCCCAGCATCCTCCTCCCAGCCTCCTCCCAGCCTCCTCCCAGCCTCCTCCCCAGCCTCCTCCCAGCCTCCTCCTCAGCCTCCTCCCCAGCCTCCTCCCAGCCTCCTCCCAGCCTCCTCCTCCCAGCCTCCTCCCCAGCCTCCTCCCCAGCCTCCTCCCAGCCTCCTCCTCCCAGCCACCTCCCAGCCTCCTCTTCAGCCACCTCCCTAGCCTCCTCTTCAGCCTCCTCCCAGCCTCCTCCCAGCCTCCTCCCAGCCACCTCCCAGCCTCCTCCCAGCCTCCTCCCAGCCTCCTCCCAGCCTCCTCCCAGCCTCCTCCTCCCAGCCTCCTCCCCAGCCTCCTCCCCAGCCTCCTCCTCCCAGCCTCCTCCCAGCCTCCTCCTCAGCCTCCTCCCAGCCTCCTCCCAGCCTCCTCCCCAGCATCCTCCTCCCAGCCTCCTCCCAGCCTCATCCGCAGCCACCTCCCCAGCCTCCTCCCAGCCTCCTCCCAGCCTCCTCCCAGCCTCCTCCCCAGCATCCTCCTCCCAGCCTCCTCCCAGCCTCCTCCCCAGCATCCTCCTCCCAGCCTCCTCCCAGCCTCCTCCTCCCAGCCTCCTCCCAGCCTCATCCCAGCCTCCTCCCAGCCTCATCCCCAGCCTCCTCCCAGCCTCCTCCCAGCCTCCTCCCAGCCTCCTCCCCAGCCTCCTCCCAGCCTCCTCCCCAGCCTCCTCCTCCCAGCCTCCTCCTCCCAGCCTCCTCCTCCCCAGCCTCCTCCCCAGCATCCTCCTTCCAGCCTCCTCCCAGCCACCTCCTCCCAGCCTCCTCCCCAGCCTCCTCCCCAGCATCCTCCTTCCAGCCTCCACACAGCCACCTCCTCCCAGCCTCCTCCCCAGCCTCCTCCCAGCCTCCTCCTCCCAGCCTCCTCCCAGCCTCATCCCCAGCCTCCTCCTCAGCCTCCTCCCAGCCTCCTCCCCAGCCTCCTCCCCAGCCTCCTCCCAGCCTCCTCCCCAGCCTCATCCCCAGCCTCCACCTCCCCAGCCTCCTCCCAGCCTCCTCCCAGCCTCCTCCTCCCAGCCTCCTCCCAGCCTCCTCCTCCCAGCCTCCTCCCAGCCTCCTCCTCCCAGCCTCCTCCCAGCCTCCTCCCAGCCTCCTCCCAGCCTCCTCCTCCCAGCCTCCTCCCCAGCCTCCTCCCCAGCCTCCTCCTCCCAGCCTCCTCCCAGCCTCCTCCTCAGCCTCCTCCCAGCCTCCTCCCAGCCTCCTCCCCAGCATCCTCCTCCCAGCCTCCTCCCAGCCTCCTCCTCCCAGCCTCCTCCCAGCCTCATCCGCAGCCACCTCCCCAGCCTCCTCCCAGCCTCCTCCCAGCCTCCTCCCAGCCTCCTCCCCAGCCTCCTCCCAGCCTCCTCCCAGCCTCCTCCCCAGCATCCTCCTCCCAGCCTCCTCCCAGCCTCCTCCTCCCAGCCTCCTCCCAGCCTCATCCCAGCCTCCTCCCAGCCTCATCCCCAGCCTCCTCCCAGCCTCCTCCCAGCCTCCTCCCAGCCTCCTCCCCAGCCTCCTCCCAGCCTCCTCCCCAGCCTCCTCCTCCCAGCCTCCTCCTCCCAGCCTCCTCCTCCCCAGCCTCCTCCCCAGCATCCTCCTTCCAGCCTCCTCCCAGCCACCTCCTCCCAGCCTCCTCCCCAGCCTCCTCCCCAGCCTCCTCCCCAGCATCCTCCTTCCAGCCTCCACACAGCCACCTCCTCCCAGCCTCCTCCCCAGCCTCCTCCCAGCCTCCTCCTCCCAGCCTCCTCCCAGCCTCATCCCCAGCCTCCTCCTCAGCCTCCTCCCAGCCTCCTCCCCAGCCTCCTCCCCAGCCTCCTCCCAGCCTCCTCCCCAGCCTCATCCCCAGCCTCCACCTCCCCAGCCTCCTCCCAGCCTCCTCCCAGCCTCCTCCTCCCAGCCTCCTCCCAGCCTCCTCCTCCCAGCCTCCTCCCAGCCTCCTCCTCCCAGCCTCCTCCCAGCCTCCTCCTCCCAGCCTCCGCCCCAGCCTCCACCTCCCCAGCCTCCTCCCAGCCTCCTCCCAGCCTCCTCCTCCCAGCCTCCTCCCAGCCTCCTCCTCCCAGCCTCCTCCCCAGCCTCCTCCTCCCCAGCATCCTCCTCCCAGCCTCCTCCCAGCCTCCTCCTCCCAGCCTCCTCCCAGCCACCTCCTCCCAGCCTCCTCCCCAGCCTCCTCCTCCCCAGCCTCCTCCCCAGCCTCCTCCTCCTCAGCTTCCTCCCAGCCTCCTCCTCCCAGCCTCCTCCCCAGCATCCTCCTCCCAGCCTCCTCCCAGCCTCCTCCCAGCCTCCTCCCAGCCACCTCCTCAGCCTCCTCCCAGCCTCATCCCCAGCCTCCTCCTCAGCCTCCTCCCCAGCCTCCTCCCAGCCTCCTCCCAGCCTCATCCCCAGCCTCCTCCCCAGCCTCCTCCTCCCAGCCTCCTCCCAGCCTCCTCCCCAGCCTCCTCCCAGCCTCCTCCTCCCCAGCCTCCTCCTCCCCAGCCTCCTCCCCAGCCTCCTCCCAGCCTCCTCCTCCCCAGCCTCCTCCTCCCCAGCCTCCTCCCAGCCTCCTCGCAGCCTCCTCCCAGCCTCCTCCCCAGCATCCTCCTCCCAGCCTCCTCCCAGCCTCCTCCCAGCCTCATCCCCAGCCTCCTCCTCAGCCTCCTCCCAGCCTCCTCCCAGCCTCCTCCCAGCCTCCTCCCAGCCTCCTCCCCAGCCTCCTCCTCCCAGCCTCCTCCCCAGCCTCCTCCCAGCCTCCTCCCCAGCCTCCTCCTCCCAGCCTCCTCCCAGCCTCCTCTTCAGCCTCCTCCCCAGCATCCTCCCAGCCTCCTCCCCAGCCTCCTCCCAGCCTCCTCCCCAGCATCCTCCCAGCCTCCTCCTCCCAGCCTCCTCCCAGCCTCCTCCCCAGCCTCCTCCCAGCCTCCTCCCCAGCATCCTCCCAGCCTCCTCCCCAGCCTCCTCCCAGCCTCCTCCCCAGCATCCTCCCAGCCTCCTCCTCCCAGCCTCCTCCCAGCCACCTCCCAGCCTCCTCTTCAGCCTCCTCCCCAGCCTCCTCCCAGCCTCCTCCCAGCCTCCTCCCCAGCATCCTCCCAGCCTCCTCCCCAGCCTCCTCCCAGCCTCCTCCCCAGCATCCTCCCAGCCTCCTCCCCAGCCTCCTCCCAGCCTCCTCCCCAGCATCCTCCCAGCCTCCTCCTCCCAGCCTCCTCCCAGCCTCCTCCCAGCCTCCTCCCAGCCTCCTCCCAGCCTCCTCCCCAGCCTCCTCCTCAGCCTCCTCCCCAGCCTCCTCCCCAGCCTCCTCCTCCTCAGCCTCCTCCCAGCCTCCTCCCCAGCCTCCTCCCAGCCTCATCCCCAGCATCCTCCCAGCCTCCTCCCCAGCCTCCTCCCCAGCCTCCTCCCAGCCTCCTCCCAGCCTCCTCCCAGCCTCCTCCCAGCCTCCTCCCCAGCCTCCTCCCAGCCTCCTCCCCAGCCTCCTCCCAGCCTCCTCCCAGCCTCCTCCCTAGCCTCCTCCTCCCAGCCTCCTCCCCAGCCTCCTCCCCAGCATCCTCCCAGCCTCCTCCCCAGCCTCCTCCCGAGCCTCCTCCCTAGCCACCTCATCAGCCTCCTCCCTAGCCTCCTCCCCAGCCTCCTCCCCAGCCTCCTCCCCAGCCTCCTCCCAGCCTCCTCCCCAGCCTCCTCCCCAGCATCCTCCCAGCCTCCTCCCAGCCTCCTCCCCAGCCTCCTCCCAGCCTCCTCCCCAGCCTCCTCCCAGCCTCCTCCCAGCCTCCTCCCTAGCCACCTCATCAGCCTCCTCCCTAGCCACCTCATCAGCCTCCTCCCTAGCCTCCTCCCCAGCCTCCTCCCCAGCCTCCTCCCCAGCCTCCTCCCCAGCCTCCTCCCCAGCCTCCTCCCCAGCCACCTCTGTCAGAAGAAGCCGGTCTGGGCTTCCCATGTTGATGCTTCTCCCATTGGCCTGGGCAGTCTCCCCCTTTCCCTCGCTTGTGTCTGTTTCAGAGGCCTCTCCCTTCCTCCCGCCTGGTTCCCTCTGATTCAGTGCCGGATTCTCCCCATTTCGGTCTTCTTTTCCCTTATCTCCTCAACCCTCCTCTCTCCCTTCACTCCCCAATCCCTCTACCCCCCCCCCCCCACAATCCATCTCCCTCTCCCTTCCCTCCCCAATCCCTATATCTCTCCCTTCCCTCCTCAACCCTCCTCTCTCCCTTCCCTCCTC
>NC_140166.1:98177866-98192866 GCF_963971535.1 Notolepis coatsorum
TGGAAATCGCGATCAGACAATTGGAATATTCTTTTTGCAAAGACTAGATGACATCAAACCTACTTTGATCTTACAATGATTTCACATCGATCGCAACGATCATATGTTACGTACTCCAAAATGTATGCCATTGCTGACGATCAGAGCATCACAAAACGACCCCCCCCCCCCTTTGACTATTATATACCTTTGATTTGGAAATAGTATTGTGTCCAGGCGAGAAACGCAAACGACTTTAGCAAAATGCACATAACGCTCCATAACTCAGCTTCCAGGAATTAGCCCGGATCACTCTGAAACTATACAATATTCACCACGGGATAACACGCGAACGTATACATCTTTGTTACATGTTGGACGAGAGATAGTGACTGTCAAATGAGAAATATTATAGCTACTGTCTCCATAGCTATAATATAGAATATAGATATAGCTCTGCAAACATCGTGATGCACAGTGAACATTTTAAAGCGTGGCCCATTGACTACAAGGATAGGGATAATCGCTGGCGCTGAATGAGTTAAGAGTAAGGAACCTAGGCTAATTCATCAAGTATTTTTTCTTTAAATGATTACTTCATTATTATTATTATTATTATTATTATTATTATTATTATTATTATTATTATTATTATTATTATTATTATTATTATTATTATTATTATTATTATTATTATTATTATTATTATTATTATTATTATTATTATTATTATTATTATTATTATTATTATTAGTATTATTATTATTATTATTATTATTATTATTATTATATTATTATTATTATATTATTATTATTATTATTATTATTATTATTATTATTATTATTATATTATTATTATTATTATTATTATTATTATTATTATTATTATTATTATTATTTATTATTATATTATTATTATTATTATTATTATTATTATTATTATTTATTATTATTATTATTATTATTATTATTATTATTATTATTATTATATTATTATTATTATTATTATTATTATTATTATTATTATATTATTATTATTATTATTATTATTATTATTATTATTATTATTATTATTATTATTATTATTATTATTATTATTATTATTATTATTATTATTATTATTATTATTATTATTATTATTATTATTATCATTATTATCTATAGCACATTTAAGTCTTCGTGATAACCCTCGAAAGTGTTGTGATCTCTAGAATTCTCTCTGACCCCCTAATTAATCGGACTCCCCATGCGACAGCTGTGCCAGCATACGTGGTCAGCCAAGATGTTTTGTGTGAGAGTGAGAGAAGCGGGCTACAGGTGAACGCCACGGCGCCAGGTAGAGGAGAAGACAGATGGGTCTGAGAGTCTCTGCCGTCTGGCCGTTACCGCACCGCTCCGCTCTGTTAGCAGCGGCATGTCTTCTGGCACAGAAGGGTGTGTTGTGTTTTCGAATGCACTGAATGCCTTCCTGTGGAATGTTACGTACAGTATTAAGACTAACTAGTCTGAATCTAATTTGCATAATATATAAATATTGGTGTAGACAACAGTGTAAACAATATAATTAACGCTGCATATAAGAATATGCAAAAGATAATCAGGGTTGACAATATAATTAACTTAAAAATAAGGTAACAGTATACACAAGGTGTATACAAGGTTTATTTACTTCACAGCGCCTCTTTCTTCTCTAGTATTGACCATTGACCATGGGGAGACTGTGGCTCGGGAGGTAGAGCAGTCATCTGGTAATCTGGAGGTTCCCGGTTCAATTCCCACTCCTCCCGGGCAGCGTGTCGATGTGTCCTTGAGAAAGACACCTAACACCTAATTGCTCTCAATGAGCAGGTCCGCACCTTGCATGGTCGCCTCCACCGTCGGTGTGTGAATGGTAAAATGTGAGGAACAAATTGTAAAACGCTTTGGATAAAAGCGCTATATAAATGCAGCCATTTACCATTTATTGTGTTTTTTGGAGCGTGTAGCAACACACCACATTTTTATATTTATTTTCCCTGCTTGGTTACCTCACACGAGAGTACAAAACATTGTCCATTAGGTAGGCAGTGTTCATGGTCCCATAAAACACAGCTATAATTAAGATAAGATAAGATAATATATTCCTTTATTGATCCCCTTGGGGAAATTCAGGCATTATAGCAGCATGGGGGAAGGGGGGGGGGTACAGGTAGTAAAAACAACACAAGCAGTGTAAACAAATAGGTCAATATAATTTACTATCTAACTAACTGAAATATATATTCACAGTATTCACAGTGTCACATAAGGTGCAGTATGCATAAGGTAGTGTTATAATTTACTATCTAAGTGTGGGGGGGGGGGGTTGGGTAGGAGGGGTGGGTGGGGGACACTGTACAACTGTACAAGCAAAACTGTACATTGGACCATAATTGGTAATTTTTACTGTACATTGGAGGGGGTTGTGTTAGGACATTTACAGGGGCCGAATTGCAGTCTCCCGTAGGTGTTTTTTGAGAGTGTTTTTGAAAGTGGGTAGTGATTCACATTCCTTTACAGCTTTGGGTAGGGCGTTCCACATTGATGTGGCATAATTGCGAAACGTATTTAGTCCCTTGTTTGAGCCGAATCTGGGTTTAACATGATTTGTGGAGCTCCCTCTGGTGTTGTGATCGTGGTATTCACTGACCTTTGGGAAGTATTTTGACATGTACATGGGTACCTTGGTCGTGTAGTGTATCTTGTAGACCAGGCCCATTGCAAGTTGCTGTACTCTGTTGTCTATTCTAAGCCATCCTAGGTTGTCAAAGTGGGCAGGGGTGAGGTGGGTTCTAGGAGTAAGGTCAAGCAGTAGTCTGACCAGTTTGTTTTGAGATGTTTGTAATTTTGTTTTTAGCGCCTTTGAGGTGCTTTGGTACGATGAGGTGCAAGCATAGTCGTAGTACCCTTGAATGAGTGCTCCTGCCAGAGTCTTCAGGGTATTCTTGTTTACCAGTGAAGAGATCCGGTACAAGAATCGAGTTCGTTGGTTGACTTTTTTTATTACATTGGATGCCATTTTGTCACAGGAAAGATTTGCCTCTAGGATGGAACCCAGGTAGGTAATATCTTCTTTCCTTGTGACAATATTGTCACCCACTGTAACTGAGAAGCCGTCGGTCTTGCTGAGTTTGTTATTTGAACCGAAGAGAATGGACTCTGTTTTGCCCATGTGTAATGATAGTTTGTTATCAGCGAGCCATATGCACATTTTGCCTAGTTCTGAGCTGAGGGTTTTTTCAACCTGTAACTTGTTCTTGTCAGAGACCAGCAGGGCTGAGTCGTCCGCAAACAGGAACAAGTTGCAGTCACAAGCTGACGACATGTCATTTGCATAAATTAGGAACAGCAGCGGACCTAGTATGCTTCCTTGTGGAACACCACAGCTTACTGTGAGGGGGGGGGATAGGGTACTGTTCACCTCCACCATATGCTCTCTCCCCTCCAGGTAGGATTGCATCCAGCTCACTGATAGACTAGCAAAACCAATTGCTTTTAGCTTGTCAATCAGAATGGTGTGATTGACAGTGTCGAAGGCCTTTTGTCACCCATGTTTAGGTGCCTAGATGACAACCTGTCAATAATATACATGTGAGTAGGAGTTACCATGGCAACCACTCACCGCAGAGATCGTTATTCATTTTAAATTTAAAAACTCACATTTCACTGGGCCACGCTTTAAAGATAGGGGTGTGTCACCTTGTTTGTAGAGCTATATCTATATTCTATATTATAGCTATGGAGACAATACTATGGTCATTTGACATCTATCTTCCGTCGAACATGCAAAAAAGGTGGAATTGACGTCAGATAGTCCTTACCTTTGATTCCAAAAAGAATATTCCAGTTGTTTGATCGTGATTTCCTGTATTAATGTCCATCTGGTCCACGACATAATCCGGCACAACACATGCATTGAGTGTCCTGGACACGTTTCAATGTGATCGAGTGAACCTCTAGGCTTCCCTGGACTAAAATTGTCTGCCCGGAGGGGTTTAAATGTAACATGCGGTCTGGAACAGGGTTTACTGCCACCTAGCAGGATCTGGCCGGTACTGCACCCTCGGGTCCCAGTATGCCTTTTAACGGCAACATACAGGTCCCTGACATTGAATAGAATATTAAAATCGAAAAAAAGGAAAAACATAAAAAGAAAGTGTTAACATAACATAACATAACCTCACATTTAATAATTTTCTCAGAATGTGCGTTGTTGCCGCCATCTTTAGCCTCAAGAATGTGTGAGTGCTCAATCCCCTTAATCGTGCCGGTCAAAGCAGCGGTACGTCTTTTGCGTTCTGATTTGAATATTTTATTTCAAACCTTTATTTAAACGCGAGAGGCACAACAAATGTATTCTATTTAAATACATTTTTAAGGCCCTTATTAGTAGGTTACTTCATTATACAACATCATTATTGGAATGGAATTTTGGAACCTATGGAACCTGTTCTAGTGACTGGCTGGTCCTTAAGGTCCCCTGAGTTTGCTCTGAACAGGGTAGATCTGCATTTTGCTACGATGCCCCTAGTTCATGGAATGAACTCCAACGTTCCTTAAAGCTTGATATTCTCCCCTCTGTTGCAGTCCTGACTGAATTTTGGTCATTGGTCGTTCAGCCATTGTGTAGTGTGATGTGTGCCTGGTGCAAGTGTATGGCAGCCATTGAGCCTGCATAGCCCAATGTTGGGTGCTACCAGTGGTGGTGAAGGAGGCAATTTCCACCCTGCATTGTGGGGAGCGCTTTAGTGCACGGTAATGACCATTGTGTGGAGTTCTCTCTCCTGAATGGATAAAATGGGAACAGGATACCAGGAAATGTATTTTCTGTTTACTGCAGAGTGGAGGGACTGGGAGACCCATGTTACTGACTAAACACTTTATATCAGTGATGGCTGTCGGAATGTAGAGTAGATTATTTTAACATGTAGACCACTTTTAAAAAGGTTTTTGTACCTCATTGTCTGCATTTTGTACCTCATTGTCTGCATTGTACTGCATTGTACTTAGGTTGTACTTTAGTTTGTATATTGTATAGTTGTATAGTGTTGGGACTTTATTCCTCTTTTACTTACTTGTTTTACTGTATGAAGCACATTATCAGGGGCGTATACAGAACCAAGCATTTCACTGTAATGTACATGTACTTTATACATGGTTTAAGCAGTGACAATAAAGGTTGCTTAATAGATAACAGGAATTAGAAGAAATGCTGGGCATACAGGATATTTACTTGTTTAAACACATTTTGTTTTCAATTGAGAGCAGTTCTTTACTCTAAAGTTAAACCACAACAAAGGTTTCACTATTTTAAATTATGCCCAAAGTAGTGTGTCACTTAAAAAATGGAACGATCCCTTGTTCTGTGTATTTACTGTCAAAATCAATGAGGCGCTTCAACGTGAAAAAGCAAAGCTATTACAGCTCCTGTGTTGTTTTTAAGTTGCCTTATCTATGCTGTTCCCTGAAGTAGTGGGTTAATTAGTTTACGTAATAAAAGTCACTTACTCAGCCTGTGACAAGTAAATATAAAATTTGTATTGACCGATACGCACATAACCTCTTAACGCGCAACGGCCCGTATTCGGACACACGCACGTCGCAGCACTTTGCGAGCATCTACCAGCTTGGGGCTGCATTTTTTGCTGATCATGTAGTATATCGTTCGAAACATCTTTTTTTGCCGCCGTTCGAACGCCACCTCACTCGACCAATTCCATACCTACATTACTCTGCTAACCTGTATCAATACATGTCAAGCTAATCGGTATTAATACATTAGACTCATACTGTCAAGCTAACCTGTATCAATACATTATGCTAGTAATGTCGAGCTAACCTGTATCAACGCATTACTCTCATAACGCCGCGCTAACCTGTATCAATGCATTACTCTCATAACGTTAAGCTAACCTGTATCAACGCATTACTATCATAACGCCAAGCTAACCTGTATCAACACATTACTCTCATAACGCCAAGCTAACCTGTATCAACGCATTACTCTCATAACGTCAAGTTAACCTGTATCAACGCATTACTCTCATAACGTCAAGCTAACGTCAGGCGGCACGGTGGTGCAGTGGTTAACACTGTCGCCTCACAGCAAGAAGGTCCAGGGTTCGATTCCCGCTTGGCGACCAGGTTTCCATGATGCCAGGTACCCAGTTGGGGTATCTCCCAGGCCTTTCTGTGTGGAGTTTGCATGTTCTCCCCGTGCTCGCAAGGGTTTCCCCCCCGATAAGATAAACCCAATGGAAAAACATGCACAACAACAGATCGCTAACGCTGTGGCGTCCTTGACGAAGACGGACAGGAGCACTTGGATTGGTCCCCTGGCGCGGCTCACATTGACGCCTGTCTGCTCCCGGCTGCCCTTGGGGGGGAAGGACGACGGGATGGGTTAATGGCAGAGACGAATCGCATCGGCGATTCTAAAGAGACAATGCATGCGTGTGTGTGTTCCGGTGTGTGTGCTAAAAACTAACCGCTGTGTGTACCGCTAAAAAACATTGAGTGTCGTTGCATGCCGAATAAAGACCTCTGCAACAGGTCCTGCATTATTATTATTATTATTATTATAACCTGTATCAACACATTACTCTCATAACGCCAAGCTAACCTGTATCAACGCATTACTCTCATAACGTCAAGTTAACCTGTATCAACACATTACTCTCATAACGTCAAGTTAACCTGTATCAACGCATTACTCTCATAACGTCAAGTTAACCTGTATCAACACATTACTCTCATAACGTCAAGTTAACCTGTATCAACGCATTACTCTCATAACGTCAAGTTAACCTGTATCAACACATTACTATCATAACACCAAGCTAACCTGTATCAATACATTACTCTCATAACATCCAGCTAACCTGTATGTATTACTCTCATGGAAATATACTGCACAGTTCAAGTCACCAA
The DNA here is from genome assembly GCF_963971535.1 of Notolepis coatsorum. Classification (NCBI taxonomy): domain Eukaryota; kingdom Metazoa; phylum Chordata; class Actinopteri; order Aulopiformes; family Paralepididae; genus Notolepis; species Notolepis coatsorum. The sequence goes on from NC_140166.1 coordinate 98,184,794, forward strand.
CCCCTTTTCTGTTCTCATTTGGACTGCTTAATTTAGAATGTTTTCATTTAATTTCCAACCTTTATTTAAACTCGAAAGGCAACTGAGGTTTCCCTAATTTTCAGTCAAGTCGAGTGTACATACAGCGATAAGCAAAAAAAACAAGATGAGGCCAAATGCAACGATAACTGGATTGACAAAGGTTGGAGATCAAGGTTTCAAACTCTTACGTTTGGCTGTGGGAGGTGTAGCAACTCAGTCCTGGTTATGTTTGGGGTCTTGAATGCGTGCAGTTAATTAACCACCATCACCTAATAAATAAACATCATTTGAGTTGATTGTGTTTGTCTGTGGTACCATCCCTCAACCAGGTATTCAAATAGACAGTTTGGACATCCCGTAGCGATTAAAATTATCCTCAATCAGTATAGATCTTAATTGAGATTGTCATTGGCAACTCCACATATTTTTCAATCATCAAATGCCATCATTTCAAAAGGCAGAGCCAATTAAACCCCGGGAGTAACACATGATTGACATTCTAAAAGGTACCGGTAGGAATCCTATATTTCAATCAAAAATGGAAAGATTCAAGAAATCACCTCACCTCTACAGTCATCTGCATAAATGGTAAATGGTAAATGGCTGCTTTTTTATATAGCGCTTTTATCCACAGCACTTTACAATTTGTTACTCACATTTTTACCCATTCACTCACACATTCACACACCGACGGCGGAGGCAACCATGCAAGGTGCAAACCTGCTCATCGGGAGCAATTAGGGGTTACGTATCTTGCTCAAGGACACATCAACACGCTGCCCGGGAGGAGCGGGAATCGAACCGGGAACCTCCGGATTACCAGACGACCGCTCTACCTCTACATTTATGTATTACCTCCTTAAACTACAACATCATTGTTGGAATTATAATTTTGGAACCTATGGAACTCATTCTAGTGACCTTAAGGTTCCCTGAGTTTGCTCTGAACAGGGTAAATCTGTATTTTGCTATGATGCCCCTAGCTCATGGACTCCAGCTGTCCTTGAAGCTTGACATTCCCCCCTCTGTTGCAGAATTGACAACCTTGATCTCCAACCTTTGTCAATCGAGTACATGTTTTTTTTATTGATTTGTTATCCTTGCTCTTTGCCTCGTCTTGTTGTCTTATCGTTATGATTTTATATGCTGTGTGATTTTATATGCTTTTATTCTTAATCATGTATGTACTGTACACTCGACATGACTGTATATGAGGGAAACAAAAACAGTTGCCTTTTTGAGTTTAAATATATTTTTTTAAGATTGTGCTAAAGAACCTACTATTGAAATTCATAATAAAATGCATTGGTGTATCTTTGCTCCAGGGTTCTCAGTGGTCTTAAGTGAAATGCTGACAACAAATATGGCAATATGGCATAAAAAAAAGAAAATTGTCACGTCACTCCTTTAAGGATTGCCCCTCTATAAATGGTACTTTGGCTGCGTTAAACACTTAATCTGGGCTAATCCTGTCTGCCATGCAAAATTGCAACTTGTTATGGTGGTTACACGAAATGGAATCCCTCCCACCTAGCGGTGAAATTCCACTGCAGTAAGCAACACATGGCTCTGCGAGAGCTATCCGGGTGACATTTCTAGGGATCAGCCCTGCAATGTCGGGGTTCGAGACGAGACACAGCCACGGAGGGCCGCCTGGTAGGATGAGCCACTGTGGGGACTGCTGATGGTTGTGGGAGTGTGGGAGGAAGGAGGGGGTGGGACGGGTTGGGGGGGGGGGGGCTGCGGGGGCGCGGACGCTAATCTAGGGTAAGCAGGACGCAGTAGCGTGCCAGGTTGGCCATACGATTCCTGCCAGATGCAAGAACGAACAGATGTGAACGTCAGGAACATGTTTCATCAGATGAGGATGCAACTTAAAATGGCGTGGAAAAGATGTGTGTGTGTGTGTGTGTGTGTGTGTGTGTGTGTGTGTGTGTGTGTGTGTGTGTGTGTGTGTGTGTGTGTGTGTGTGTGTGTGTGTGTGTGTGTGTGTGTGTGTGTGTGTGTGTGTGTGTGTGTGTGTGTGTGTGTGTGTGTGTGTGTGTGTGCGTGTATATATACAGTATGCACGTGTGGCTGCGACTGAGCATGCGAGCGGGTGCATTCGTGCATGTCTCGGGCCCCAACAAGATAACAATAACTTTTTGCCATGCTCTATGTCTAGCAGAGGGCATTCCACGCACCGCGCGGTCTACGCTCTCCGTGTTTGTTCTGTTTTCATCTCCTGGCAATCTCCTCCTGCTCACCTTGCCACCATTTGCACTCGTTGGAGAATCTAATTCCAAGGTTCCGTGCTCATGCTAAATGCACAAGGTTCAGCTGAAAGGGATCAAGGGGAGAGAAGGGAGCTAGGGAGGGAGGGAGGGTGGGACGGAGAGGGGGAGGGAGGGAGGAAAGGGCATCACATGGAAAGTGAAGAAGGATGGAGAGATGAAAAGGAAGACAAATGAAAAGGGGGGTAACGGTTACAAAGAGAGGTGGCGGGGGTGCAGGGGACACGGATGGAGACACGGGTGATGAAGGTGTTAAATGGGAGCGTGAAGGAGGGGATAGAGAGGGAGGAGAGAGGAGAGAAGAAGATACATGGAGAGTAGGAGAGGAACGAAATGAGGAATATGAGGATATTGGAGCTCCACAATAGGATGCCTAGAAGTGCATGCCTAGAAGGAAGGAGAGAGAGAAGAAGAAACATGGGAGGAGGAGAGGGATGGAAAGAGGAGAGGAATGGAAGGAGGAGAGGAATGGAATGAGAAGAGGAATGGATGGTGAGGTGAACCAAAATTCACCAGAGAATGATATAATCTGTAGCCAGATTTGATTCAGGGAATTTACTATATTCCAATCAATATAGTGAGAGAAACCACTGAAGATACGGGGGGGGGGGGGGGGTGACCTGGAGTGTTGGGAGACATTGGGGTCTCTGGTCATATGACCTTCTATAGTGACTTGCAGGAGGAGGGGCAAGATGAACAACCCGTTTATAAAACCTAAAACTGAGACATAATTTAGAGGAGATTGGAGGGCGACCAGACCAGACCAGACCAGATCAGGACATCTTGGGTAAAACGAACCTCTCTTGTGGCCTGTTCTGTGTTGTCAAGTAGCTTAGGCCTCTTAATCGTTGAATTGGGTATCACTTAATTCAGTCTCTCCAATAGAATAATTATCTTGTCATCATATGTCCCAAGACTGTGTTAACAATCTGGGTGTTATGTCATAATTGCCATTATTGTAAAATTGTCATAAAATACAAAGTATATATATAATATTGTCACAAGGAAAGTATTTTGTGTATCTGTTTCATACCGCATCAGACGGAGGAGAGGAATGAAACAAGGAGAGGAACGAGAGGAAGAATATGAGGATATTGGAGCTACACAGTAGGATGCATAGGATTTCAAGATCCACTGTAAATATCAACCGTCAATCCAGCGGATTTGAGCAGGAGATGAATGACATTTAAATGGCTTTTGAATTGCAAATTATATCTTGCACCACCTCCGACGGACGAGTGTTCAATAATGAATACATCTAAATGTCTGTAATTATACTGTATGTTGTCATTAATTAGGTCGAGAACAAAAGGAGGCATGATCCGAGTGTTAGCTCTGTGACATCAGCCGCAGAGGAGTCGCTAGTCTCCTCCTCAACAAACACATCTAATTTGATACAAATGAAAAGCGTTTTTTTGCAAAACGTATCGCGTTCCACGTTGCTCTTTCCCCCCCTGTTTCTTCAAATGTACGTTTCGCTTCATCCGGTTACCGTACGCCACACTGTGAATCAAGCGCCTGAGCTGTTCCATTCTGGTGTACCGGCTCTATTCCATCTGGCTCCCCGGGAGCTTTGGGATGATTGGCTGAGGGAGATCACGCTAGTGAAATCAGGTGTGTTATTTTTGAATTTCAAAACATTGGTGGATTCAAGAGAACACACCAACAGACTTTTTATTAAGTCAGGATTCATGAAACTTAAAGATATAGTTGAGTTACATATATCAATAGTTAAGTACAGGGCAAAAAGCAAAGGCTTGCAGAAGTTCAGCCACAGACTCATCCCCCCCCGACACTCAACTAACCGCCTCGGACAGTCCTTCATACCAGCGGCCATCAGGCTCCACAACAGTGGGCAGCGACTAGCAGCCTCCAGGCCCCACAACAGGGGGCAGCGACAGCGACTGCTACCAGACATTGACCTGGGACTTATAGGAACCCAAGGGGGACAAAGTAGACTACCCTGGTACTTTGATTAATGTATACTCAGTAGATAGTAAATTATTATAACACTACCTCTTGCATACTGCACCTCATGTGACACTGTGAATAATGTGAATATTCCTCAGCTAGTCAGATAGTAAATTATATTGACCATATTGATCAAATTGTTTACACTGCCTGTGTTGTCTTTTACTACCTGTATACTGTGTTGTTTTACTACCTGTACCCCTCCCCCCCTCCCCCCCATGCTGCTATGATGCCTGAATTTCCCCAAGGGGATCAATAAAGGAATATCTTATCTTATCTTATCTTATCTTGTTTCTTTTTAGCTCTGAGGACGAGAACTATAGAAGGACATTTCATTTTAAGGATCAGTATGCTGCAGACTACTACTACTACTAAGCAGATGTGTATTTCAGTATGTGGCGTAAAACTGTGGACTTCTCTATAGAAGGATTTAAAGAGTTAACATGACACATGTTTTATCATGTTATTGTAAGTATTGATACTTAAATAACTGTAACTGACAGACCATCTATTTCTATTGTTTATTTATTGTTTTGAGTAAGGGGCAGGTTAAATAAGATGTTCTTCTCCCTGCTCCATGGAATGTGCAAATTGAGAGGTGCTTTGATTATGAAACACTTTTCTTTCATGGAACTGTGCATTACCATGAACCGAACAAATACAAATACAAATTACATGAAATGAAAACATACTTAAAATATTTTACAGTTTTTTAGATGTTTTAATGATGTTTTTTTTCCTCTTTATTTTATATTGTAGTTTGTTTCATATGTACAGTACATATTATTGTTTTGTTTACTGTATTCCTTAACTAATGATCCCTCTACCTCCTCTCATGCTATTCTCCCAGCCAGCTACTGCTACCCGTCTCAGAGAAGAGACGGTGATTTCTCTCCTCAAACCTACGTCGTCTGTCTGAGGCCCTTTCTTCTTCTGTGGTACGCTGGCCTGTACCCAGCATGCGTCTGGCTCTCACGGTGATTACTTCTCACCCACGTGAGCGTTCTCCCTGTCTTCACCTGTCATCTCTCCATCTGGCTTTCTCTTGTTATTAACGTTCCTCTTATTAGTGTTATCTCTCTTTTACCTCACTCTCTCACTCTTACACCCCCCCCCCCAACCCTCTCTATCTCTCACCCTCACAGGCAACGGACATTCCAACACAATTTTGATGATGCAGCCAACAACTCCACAAGTACTTTAAAAAGGTCTCATGAAGACCTTTCATTACATGTCGACAAACAAAAGAAACTCTTCCAAAACTCAGTGAGTGGTCCACATTCCCTGACAGTTGGAGGACGTTCCACTTAGAAACAGGAAGTACAGTATGTAACCACAAATCCTATTTACTCATAACATATTGAATAAATAATCATATATTAATTGTCCCCCCCTATCCATTTTAGCCTACTTTACAAATAAGAACCAAAAAATTAGTTGAAAAAAGTGAATTATTTATCTTCACAGCGTTTGCGCATCCTTCTTTATTGAGCGTTGATAGTCAAATACAAATTCAGGTTTAGGAGTAAATGGCTGCCTTTTTTTGTCTGGAAGGAGGTCTTGTCTCTCTGGCCACGAGAAGTCAAGTCCCTTCTCAGTTCGGTGAGCTTTGAATGAATGCATGAATGAATGAATGAATGAATGAATGAATGAATGAATGAATGAATGAATGAATGAATGAATGAATGAATGAATGAATGAATGAATGAATGAATGAATGCATGCATGAATGAATGAATGAATGAATGGATGAATGAATGAATGAATGAATGAATGAATGAATGAATGAATGAATGAATGAATGAATGAATGAATGAATGAATAAATTAATGAATTAATAAATTAATCCAAGCATATTTGCTTCGTTTTCTTCGTCGCTTTGTGGGGAGGGGGGCAGGGGCTGTGGGGATGGATGAATAACAAAGGGTGTGTAAGGTTTGGTTCTTTCCCCACCACGGGCTTCTTGAAGTACTGTGATGATTGGTCCGCTGCTCACCCACTCGCCCTGTTCCTTTAAGTTTTCTGTTAATCATTGCATTCCCCTATTCACACGCTTCTTCCCATAGACGCCGTTGATTGGTGCTCCCCCAACCACACGCTTGTCAATCACATCCCTCAGCTGTCACTGCTTGTCAATTAAGCTTTCCCTGATTATTTATACCCCGTTTCCCCATTCAAGTTTTTGTTGGATCGTTTTGATATTTCAGTTGCATTCGCCGTTCCTGCTGCCTGCTGTTGTTTCCCTGTGCTTTGCCTCCAGGATATTCAAGAAGCATTCCTCTTGGACACCCTTTCCCCGAGGCGACGCGCTCGCTCCATTCTGTTCCAACGCTCTTTACGCACAACGTCTGGGTGAGTTTTTTATGACTGTCTTTGATCCAATTCCGTTTTTCGTGTGTTTATATAACACTGAAGATTTCCAGCTTTTTATCAGACAGTCACTCACCCAGTGTTTAGCCTTTTTTTGGATTGTTTCATTGGGATAATATTTTGGCCTAACATCTCCCACTGTGTGTTTTACACACCGAAGATATTATCACATTGGATTTGTATTTTGGGACTTCGCTCACAGTGTTTATTTTGCACCGAAGATATCTATCACTTGGGATTGTGTTTGGAACGTTACTCACAGTGTGTATTTACACCGAAGATTCAGTCACTTGGATAACTCTGTTTTCGGGTACAAGTCACCTCTCCTGTTCACCTGCTCTGTTCCACCTGCACTCTGAGTTAACTCGCTCCCTCTCTCTCTCTTGGTCCCGCAACCACCTCGGAGATTCTGCCGAGAGAGGTCTGCAGAGCGGCTCTGACGTCAGCGTCTGCTTCCCCTGACTACCATCCCGGGAGAAGCTGCAGAGCAGCAACATTCATCCTTGCTTGTATTCCAGTCTTTGTTTGAACTCTTCCCAGTCCGTGCTGTTTATTTAGTCTTAATAAACAAGCCCTTGTTTTGGCAACTCTGAATCCTACTCTCTTGTGTCGTTGCGTTTGGGGTCGGTGTCAAACCCTAACAGGGTGTGAGGAAGAGGAAGTGAAGGAAGATGGGGGAGGTGTGAACAGAGACCTTAGAGGAAAGCCTCCACAGCAGAAATACGTTTCCTTTAGGCTGTGATCAGATTGGATGCCTTTTTCAACACGATGGCGCGGTGGTGTACATAGAGTCTCGACCACTGATTACCGTTCCTATGCAACACAAACGGTTGGCTACTAGTTAGCTAGCTAACGTAACTTGTGTTTTTACAACGGAGAAGAGAAAGCTATAGTGAATGCTCTTGAAGAAGAGCCAATTCTGAAAAGGAGCAGGGTGAATTTGATCACCTCGTCCAGGAACTCTGCCTGGATAGGGCCCAGTTCAAATGCTACCTTCACAGTGGAGCAGTTTGACCGGCTTGTTAAGCTTGTGGATCCGCGCATACACAAGAAGGTAGAAAAGATAATTGACTGTTCTGATAACTATATAACTGCTTAACTCCTAAATGTTTAGACACGCTTGATATTTGGCTATTTGTGATACTATGTATACATGTAATTCAAAGTTATTATGGCATTTTATTTCAAACTCATTGGTTGCAGAGATGAGTTTTTGTTACAGTAATACGGCCCTTGGGGCAGAGCTGCTTACAGGAGCTTGGTCGTTTCTAATCTGGTAATGATTCCCTTTTCTAAAGCTGCTCTAATATAAATCATCATCACTGGTTGTTTTTCACACTGTCAACCACTTCCAAAATATTCACATTTATAACAAGTAAGACTGCCTAGCATAGGCGGCGGGTATATAAGGCCAGGCTAGGCTATGCCTACCCAAATA
>NC_140166.1:98195366-98235366 GCF_963971535.1 Notolepis coatsorum
GACAGACAGTGCTAGTGCAGAACATGTTCTGAAGATAGAACCCACCCACCAAGGTATACTTTAGACTTCTTTATTAACCTGTTAAACTGTAGCCCTATTTTCAGAAATTTCGCCTAAAGGTACATGCCCAAGTAAATGGAAGATTGCTCCACTTCTACAAGGTCAATTTGCATGTTCTTGGTTACTAGGCTTGAGAAAATTGTGATGAAACAAAGGATAATATAAATTATGAATTCATGGACAGGGTTGTAGCCAATGAGTGTGGCTTCACAATGATACCCCACGTGGGGATCTAATACGGTCTGTATTGATAGATTTATGATTAAAAACAGCAGGGTTCCCATAATTAGGGACCCTACAGCTTCAGACAATGTTTTGATCCATGATGGATCTCCGTTCAGGTCATTTAAAAAATACCTGTTAATTCATTCAATATAGTCCTGTCAGCTGCTACATGACCACATGATCACTCTGGGAGTAGACACAGATGAAACTCAGTTGTTATTGCGTTAGGAAAATATTGGCTAGAATTAGCAAGATGCCTAGGGAGCATACATAGAAAAGATAATTATATAGGAGTAGGTTTTTTTCATATTAGTAGTAGTTTTATTTAGTCATCACAAACAATACAATATGCACAATCATTCCAGACTGTCAACTGTCTTTGATTATGGCAGTGACTGAAAAGGTACAGGCTAAAGCATAATGCTTATATATGCCTATCCTATAATTCTTAACAAATTAAGAAAACATAGATATACATAAAACATATTTTTTTGAAAACCAAAAGTTAATTATTCATTCTCAAAAAATGTATATGAGCATTGTTCCACAAGTTATATACGTACTGTAGGACAAACATGCTATACAATATTAAGTACATATATTACATATTCCAAAAATGTCACCTTTTAACATTTTCAGAACATTTTTGAGTTCCCCTTCATATGTTCTGTTCATATTCCTTCACTGTACATATGTCTGATTAGCACAATTACTGTACTCAGTAGTACTAATTTATATATTGTATACCCAGTTTAATCACCTGTACATTGTATATTACTATTACACTTTACTGCTACATTTGCACTCTGGTCCGATGCCAAACTTCCTTTCATTGTACTGTACTTGTGCTGTATAATGACAATACATTTGAATCTAATCAAATCTAGTTCATAGCAGCCTATTTCATATTCATTGTGATTATACCCACATTTGCTCCATCATGTCTGGTGGATTTCTCATCAAACATTTTCAACTGGAGTTGTGTTTGCGCTGCCTAGCATCCTTTCCTAAACCACGAGTCATACATCTCTTTTAGTAAAAATAATACAATATTTTAGTACAAATAATACAATATATTAATAAAAATTATACAATCATTTAGTAAAAATAATACAATCTAGACTAGGGATGCGCTGATCGGATACCCAGCATTGGTATTGCGCCAATACCAGTTAAATGTGATGGCTTGGGAGAGAGAGAATAGGGATGCGGTATGTGTCAACTTATGCAAAACACGCGGAATTTGGAGCGTTCTGATTGGCCGAGAGGTTTAAGGGGGCGGGACTTAGGTGTATGTCATACCTTATAAGGGCATATATCAAAGTTTGATGGATTGTAGCCACGCCCCCTTTTTAGATGATTTAAATGACATCCGGTTTTGAGGGAGGGACATCCGGTTTTCAAAATAAAAGTTTTTTATTTATTTTTTTTCAAAAAAAAAAGTCTTTCAAAATAAAAGATTCAATTTTTTTTTAGATTCAAACGTTTTTTTTTATTTTCAGATTGTATGTATTCCATGGTTTTCACAATATGTATTTCTGTATTTCCAAACGTTTTCAGAATATATCTTCACAATTAAGTTTTACAAGGTTGAATACATTATGTGTATTCCAAAGTCTTAAGAATATATCTTCAGAATAAAATACATTTAGTGTGTTTTCTTCAGAAAGTGCATTTATTTCAAATGGTGAGTGTATCTTCAGAAAGTGCATTTATTTCAAATGGTGAGTGTATCTTCAGAAAGTGCATTTATTTCAAATGGTGAGTGTATCTTCAGAAAGTGCATTTATTTCAAATGGTGAGTGTATCTTCAGAAAGTGCATTTATTTCAAATGGTGAGTGTATCTTAAGAAATACCCTCTCTCAAATGTCTCTCAGTAGACTGAATATTTCTCCCTCTGTCTAACTGCAGCTTCTCTGAAAATTCTGATAGTGACATCCCCCGTAGATGTCATAGGAGGCTGGAGAATGACTACGGCCAATGAGATGACTCAAAACCATCTGCCAAAAGCAGATTTATGACTCTGCGACTTCCCGTTTCTGTAGAAAAACGGCCCCCAAGGTGTCTGTGTGTGTTTTCTTAAGGCCAGATGCCAAATGTCACAATCTTTAGATAATTGTATTCCAAATTACAAATGTAATGTGTCTAATGTGTTTAAGCAAAAGTCTAAATAAATGTAAAATAAATTGTTTGTATTCCAAATTACAAATGTATGTATGTATATTAGTTTCATGGATAAAGACATAATCTTTATACACTTGTGTTTAAGCAAAAAGAAAATTACAAATGTAATTTGTAAAATTAAAAGTGCACCATTACATTAGCATGCAAGGGTCTAGGGTTTGAATATTTCGTTAATACAGGTGTTTTATATTATACACATTAATTATTTTAGAGTTATTATTAAAAGAGTTGGGCTGAAAATATAAAGTACAGAAAAGATCTATGTGTGTCTGTGAGGTGTGTGTCTCTGATCGGGGGTGTGAACAGGGCTCTCTTAGGTGCTAAAACACAGCATGAGGCGTGAAGATTAGGGCACATGCATACTTGGAGTAAAAAATGTAAACTCAACACACATTTACAGTCATCATTCAAATGGTTTATATCTTTTGTAACATGTACAAGTAATGTACAACATTATACTCATAGCATATTTTTAGTTCACACAATGTTTTCACACATATTTTAAAAGATTTTCCCCATAAACAGGCTATTGTCCTATAAACTAACCTACACTTTGATGAATATTGTTACACCGCTAACAGAGATGTATTATAATTATAATTTGGATAAAAACGTCAACTAATTGACTAAATGTAAAAGTAATACCAACTATTTGACAGTTTGGGTGGTGATTCTTATTTTCTTATTTCGTAAAACTAAAATTAAAAGGCTACAGATCATAGAAAAACTTATGTCTTGTTTACATCAGAGTCCCCCTTTTTTCAATACATCCAGACATTTAGGACATAGCAGATTTACAAATACAACACTGTTTGTGAAAACAGTCCAGAAAATATCTGTCCAAGCTGTTTTAACTGTTTCAACCATCTTTAATTAAGACTTATTTTGGATATAGATCACTTCAAGGCCTGAATGTCCATACACTGTAGCAATGGTAAGCATGCATTTTCAGGTCAACTTCCCTTACCAACATGCACATCTAACCCCTCTTTTAATGTCACAGTAACCTGAAATAGCACAGAGTGTGGGGAAAAGGCCTTATTCAAAATAAAAAAAACTTTGAAACTGTACCCATTCTCCAATCTGTTAATAAACTTTTCAATCAATCAATATATGATTAGGTATAAAAGTTAAAGACATGATAGATTAGAGTTGGGGCGAAAATATAAAGTGCTGTAAATATCTATATTTTTGAGGATCTGGGTGTGAACATGGGGCCCTGTTATAGGTGTCAAAATGCTGCAAGGAGGTGTGAAAGATTAGGGACCAAACAACCTCTGTATATTTGCTTGTAATACTCTGCATTTACTCTAAACAAAACTAATAAAGTCTGTATTACAGCTAACTCTTTAAGTTTCAATAGTTTGGATTTAATACATAATTCATTGGTATGTTCTCTTGAATCTACATTGTGAACTATTCTTACTGCTCTTTTCTGTAATATAAATAAGGGCTTTATGTTGCTTTCATACGTGTTACCCCACACTTCCACACAGTAACTCAAATATGGTAGGATGAGTGAACAATATAATATTCGCATAGAATTATAATCAAGCACATTCTTTGCCTTGTTCAAAACAAAACACTCTTGGCTACCTTATTTTTTTATGTACATTATATGTGGCTTCCATGTCATTTTCTCATCCAACATAATCCTTGGATTCCTTTGTCAATACATAATGCCACATTGTCCTTCTTTCGATTAGTAAATATCATACATTTTGTTTTTCCAAATTTAGGGATAGCTTATTGTTATTAAACCATATCTTAAGTTTACACATTTCATTTGTAATTTGGAATACAGAAATTTGTATCGACAGCAAATAAAACAAATTGCAATATGTTTGACACTTCACATATATCATTAATATATAAAATAAAAAGTATGGGCCCCAGGACCGAACCTTGAGGGACAACACATTCAATATAGTTGGCTCCACCTCAAATGTAATGTTCAGAAAATGTGTATTTTTAGGTCTTTGCTGTTGCTGTCATTTTGACCATCTAGCTAAAAGAGGGGTCAATGATCGCAAATGAATACATGGTAAAAAGGTCTACCAATTGTCAGGCAAGAATGCACTTCTAATATGTTACACACTAGTAATACAGCCATAATATTTCCAAATAGTATTGTTCTAAACAGTGTATTACAAATACAGTGTATTTGTAGCTAATGTAGACAATAGGCAATTATATAATTGTCACCTGAAAACATATTGTTGTCTATTTTCAAGATAGCTACTTAACCAGTTCATCGCCACCCCTCTCACACAGCATGTTTGTAATTTAGAAATTAAAATGTGATGATCAATCGTATCAAATGCTTTTTTAAGTGTATTTCCTATTCCTATTGTGTAATTCCTTTCATATACGGTTGTGGTTATTTCTTCATATATATTCATTAAGGCTAAGGCTGTTGATCGATTTGCCCTGAATCCATACTGACTCTCACTCAGAATCTAAGAATCTAAGAATCATGAATCAAGAATCTTGAAAAATTGTGAAAGCAAAGACACTGGTCTGTAGTTGGTAAAACTGTGTTTGTCCCCAGATTTAAATAGAGGAATAATAATTATTTGAAAAAATGTATAGAAATGTCCCACAGGGATAAGGTTTATCTTATCTAAGTGTGCTAGTGTTTAATAGTGTATAGGGACATAGTGTGTAATAGTGTAATATTGTCATAGGGTAGTCCTAGTATGTAATAGTGTTATATAGTGTAATATTGTGCAAATGTGTAATCATGCAATAGTGTAATAGTGTGTAATACTGCAATAGTTTAATACATTATTTTGTTTCCTCAAACAGACATGTTCATGTAACTTGCATCAATCCAGTTTTCAGTCACCTTTTCAGTCACCTTTCAGCCAACTGTGTTGAAGATTTGTAGCATGGTCCTAGGATAAACATAAATTATAGACATCTAAAATCATGAAACAGGTCGATTTTTAGTAGATTTAATCAATAGTCAGAAGGATAATGCTATTTTAGTCAAGGGTTGAGATATATCACCCCCATGACACATCCCTATTTTGTAAGACAAACAGTTTGATGTTGTAATTTCAGTGATTAGGCTCGCTTGCCTGTATAAATGTTTATCAATCTGCTTTTGGTGTATTTTTTAGGTGTTTGGTTATGTTTTTATCTGTCATTTTGATCAGGTCTAGCTAAAAGAGGGGATTTATGATCTCAAATGACTAAGGTTTACCAATTGTCATGCATGAATTTCAACTCTAACGTGTTACATAAGTAAAACAGACTATTTGCAAACACCATTGTTCTAAAACAGTGTATCTACTATAGACAGGTTGTATTTATATTTTAACTAAATGTAAAAAAACATGAGAACACAATCCTAGTGAATTCTGAATTTGATGTTTATTGGTTGAATGTCAAGGATAAACATAAATTATAAAACATCTAAAACCATGAAACTGACTGATGCACTTAAAACAGACATGTCAACATAGTTTTTTTTTACCTGTTTGCATAATGATAAGGTATAAAAACAAAGTGCTTCAATACAAATGTATTTTTTTTGAAGTTTAGTAATATCAACCCCCAAAATGTATTTTCTTTTAACCTGATCTAAGGTACATTATACAACTCATGTATGAATTACTTTGCAACGTCTCGTTTTTTTTTTATCCCCCCAGAGTTTTATGCTCTCAATATTATGGATATGCATTAAATCCTACACACGATAGGAAATATTCAATCAACTCAAAGATGATGGTTCTAAGGTAAATAAAATGTAATTCAGTCAACATAGTTAGTGTATAGTATGGCTAAACATGTATGAAAGTTGTTGATACAATATTATAATTCATAATTCATTTCAAAATAATTACAGGCGAGGTTGTTTGATTTTTGTCCCGATGATTGAAGGAAATTCATTTTTAAGAACTATTTAACATGAAATATCTTAAAGATGTATTTTTATTTGCCAAGGTCGGTTGAATATGCATATACAATATTTGATAACAGGTTGGGTCGGGTATGGCTTGCACTTCATGGCTATATGGTTATATGGCTTGCACTCTAGCCATTACCCTCTCTTCCTTTCTTTTTTCTTTCCTATTGTCGATGTCATCTATATGCGCGATTTAAATGTGATCCGGTTCTACCTTGGACTAACTGCTGACTCGCCTTAATTTTGTTTTGAATTTTCCGTGAGGCACTTATGCTATAAAGTTGATACATTAATATGCAGACTCCAAGGTAGATGGTTACAGGTTGATGCTGAGTAATTATATAATAATTATCGTCGCTGTTTTAATGGCATTTGAATGAGCAGTTTAACTGTGATCCGATCCTACCTTGGACTAACTGCTAATCCTTAAATGTGTTTTGAATTTTCCGTGATCCACTTATGCTATAACGTTGCGACATTAATATGCAGACTCCAAGGTAGTTGGTTACAGGGTTGATGCTGAGTAATTATATAATAATTAGTGTCGCTGTTTTAAGGGCATTTGAATGAGCAATTTAACTGTGATTCGATCCTACCTTGGACTAACTGCTCCGACCGATATCTTTATTGAAACAATGTATGATGACAGGTGGTGTCAGGTGTTGCCTATTACCATCCCCGGATTGATTAATGAATGATTGTGTTTAATTCTATTCTTACATAGGTTAGGTCATTCAGCCGTTGTGCCTGATCAGAGGGACGGCTAAAGGGGTGCACTTTGACCATAACCTTTTTTTCCCTTCCTCCTTTTTTTTTGGTCATTGTTTAATTGACACTGTTCACAAAATTTTGCACAATTAACCTGTGACCCGAACCTGCCTTAGACTATCGGCTGGGATGCTTTAATTTAATTTTGTATTGAATTTTCCTATACCTTTTTGGGCTATAACAATGTGATGTTGAAGCGCAGATTCGGAAATAGAGGGCTGCAGGTTGATGCAGAGTTATTATTTAATAATGGCTATTTTTACCATTATGGTTGTCTCATGTTGGGGCCAGGGCTCAGGTGGTTTTCGACCGATATCTTTATTGAATTTTATTTTATAATATTTGTGTTTATTGGACTAGTGGGGGTTTACTTAGGGGTTTATCTAGAGGGGGGTGGGAGTGGGAAGCGTCTTATTGATCCATGTCTCTAGTGGGAAGTGATAGGAAGATGACCATCCTCAGTGGATGGGGCATAGGGTGGGGATTGGAGAGTGGGTATAGAGGAACTTATAGTAGGACGGGTGGGTTAGGGTTTAGAGTAGAAGGAGGGGGGGCTGTAGCTGGGGTGGTATTTTTATGTGTTCTATGTACTGTTGTCTTATATATGTGTAAGTGTTCCTCCTCTGAACTCCTGGGATTGACCGTCCGGGCCCGCCGGGATCGGCACCTCTGTACTCAACCTGGCTGCACGGGTATGTTCTCTACGCACTTATACAAGCTCGACCATGGCTAAATTGAATATTTTAATTTGGAACGCAGGAGGGCTTAACGCCCCACACAAGCGTGCCAGTGTCCTTTGGCTATTGAAGAGGAGAAATATTGACCTTGCTCTCCTTAGTGAGACGCATTTAATGGTAGGTGACGTGTCAAGACTGGCAAATCGGCAATATCACGTTATCTCCTCATCCTCAGCCGATGATAAGACGAAAGGAGTAGTCATAGTTACAAGACGTAACCTTGATATCAAAATCTTGGATGTATGGTCGGACACGGAGGGAAGGATTACTATAGCAAAAGTTGAATTCTTGCATAGGAAGATGGCTATAATAGCATTGTATGCTCCTAACACATTTGATTCAGCGTTCTATAATACAATCACGAAGAATATGTTGGAACTTAATGGATACGCTCTCATTGTGGGTGGCGATTTTAATGCGTGCTGGGATGCGGAGATGGATAGGTCCGGGACCTCTGAAACGAGCGACCAGAAACGGGCCTCTGAGGCCCTCAGGATGTGGGCCAAAGACACGGGGCTCACAGACCTCTGGCGCTTATGCAACCCCACCCTCAGAGATTACTCTCACCTGTCAGCCAGACACAAAAGCTTCTCTCGAATTGACTATGCATTCGCGTCCCCTAATATGTTTGATAGTTTCGATGTCTCATTGGTTCCCTTGGCTCTCTCAGACCACAAGGGGATTTTCCTTACGGCAACCTTTGGCAGGCTCTCCGCAAGAGCCCCCAGATGGCGTTTTAATTCGACCTTGCTAAAGAACGATGACTTCTGTTCTGAGTTCAGGAGTAAACTAGCTGAATTTTTGCAGATCAACGTTGGCACGGTAGAAGACCCTAGGGTCCTGTGGAACGCATTGAAAGGATTCATCAGGGGTCATGTCACACTATTTGCCTCCAATTTGCGAAAATCCCGGTCAAAAAAGCTAGAAGGACTGGAATCATTATATGCGGACCTATACGCATCCTTGCAAACTGACTATAATGAACGACTAAACACACAACGTAAGATAGTCAAAAAAGAAATAAACTCCATACTTAAACAACAGTCTGAGTTCTTAATACATAGGACAAGACAAAATTACTATTTTCACGGCTCCAGACCTAGCCATCTATTGGCAATGAAAATACGCTCAAATGATCATTTCTCAGATATCCCCTCGATTAGGACGAGCCAGGGTGCAGTCACTACTGATTCGAAAAAGATCAATGACACTTTTAAAGAGTTTTACTCACAGTTATATAGCTCAGAGGGTAATCTGGATGACTCTAGATTTGAATCGTTCATTGGCGGGCTTGAGATACCCCACATTTCTGACGAAGAGGCCAAGGAACTGGGGAGACCGATTACTCTCGTAGAATTGAGGGAGACTATTGTTGAAATGCAGAGGGGTAAGGCGCCAGGCTGGGATGGTATTCCACCCGAAGTGTATTTAGCTTTCTGGGACCAACTGGGTCCATTGATGCTCGATATGATCAATTACGCTATCGAACAAGGGGAGTTCTCAAGAGATGTCAATATGGCGTTGATTTCTTTACTTCTCAAAAAGGACAAAGATCCCAATGATTGTGGTAGCTATAGACCCTTGAGTCTTCTCGGGGCCGATTTAAAGGTGTTTGCCAAGGTGCTGGCCCGTCGCCTGCAGAGATTTATGTCTGTATTGGTACACTGCGATCAAACTGGTTTTATCCCGGGGCGTCTGGCTGCAGATAATCTTAGGAGGCTGTTGCATGTAATCGATAACAGTAAAGACAATACAACTCCATCCACAGTTCTGTCTTTGGATGCCATGAAGGCGTTTGACAGACTTGAGTGGTCATACCTGTGGAAGGTACTTGAGGTCATGGGTCTTGGAAAGAGTTTTATTCATATGATTAAAGTCCTGTATGCCTCGCCGTCTGCGATGATACTGACAGGCAAAAACTGTTCCACACTCTTTCCAGTCTCCAGATCTTCTAGACAGGGTTGCCCTCTGAGCCCGGGACTGTTCGCGCTTTCCCTCGAACCTTTGGCCCAATTTATTAGGCAATCGGAGGACATCGTCCCCATAATGGTCAACAATACTCCACACAAAATTGCTCTCTATGCGGATGACCTGCTGATTTTCATGGACGACCCCTCCCGGTCGGCCACAAAATTATTGAGGATAATCGACGACTTTGGTAAATTGTCAGGTTTTAAGATTAACTGGAACAAATCAGCCTGCCTACCTCTTAATGAACTGGCCAAGGCGGTACGACTACCAGCTGATATCCCCATAGTAGAACATTTTAAATACCTGGGCATAGAGATATTCCCCACGCTGAACCAAACTACTAAGTACAACTTCACGGGTACTTATGATAAAATACGCCAGGATCTAGACAGGTGGTCGTCCCTTCCTAACTCCTTACAAGCCCGGGCTTCCATAATCAAAATGAACATCCTGCCTAGGATAAATTTTATTAGCTCAATGCTCCCCCTGCCCCCTCCAATAGACCACTGGCGCAAGGTACAATCGATGGTATCTAAGTTTGTCTGGAATAACAAACGCCCGAGAATCAAAAGGGCTACTACTCAACGTAGGAAACAAGATGGGGGCCTCGCAATCCCTGATTTTAAACTTTATTTCTGGTCCTTTTCACTGAGACCTCTGATGTGCTGGCTAGACCCTGTAGAGGCTGTATCGTGGCGCTCCTTAGAAGCGGCGGCGGTGTCTCCGCTAAGATTGCAGGATGTAGTGTACTCCACTGTCTCTATTGCGAAATGCCGGCTGAGGTATGGACCGATCATTACTCACGTGATCCAAACGTGGCGTAATGTACAGAGGTCGTGTGGGGTTAAATGCCCTTGGCACCTGGACTCTCCAATTTTTAATAACCAGCAATTACTTGTTGGACACAAGCCGGTTAATATTCCTCAATGGCAAAGGAGGGGAGTGCATACTCTGGAGGATATTTATGATAAGAACGGCCTCCGTGCGTTTCAGGACTTAAGAGAATTTTATGATCTTCCCGGCGAGTCCTTCTTTCTTTACCTTCAACTAAGGTCAGCACTGAGGGCGCATGGCGTACCGTGGGCTCAAGCTTTGCAACCACACCCCTTCCTCAGGCTCATAGTGGACAGAACGACATCCAGAGGGTTTGTCTCAGACTTTTATACGCTCTTAATTCAATCCACGTATAAAAATTTATCATTGGATACAATCTGGCGTGTGGATATCCCGGAGTTGGACCCCGAGTTTGACTGGGATGATGTTTGGGCAAATGTGGCATTATCTTCCCGCAACCCCAATCACCAGCAAATTAATTTTAATTATATTCATAGGACCTATCTTACACCTAGGAAGCTATTTGCTATGGGACTGATAACCGACTCTCGGTGCACTTTGTGCTCTCAAAAGGCCACTGGCACTTATATGCATATGTATTGGGATTGCCCACCAGTGGCCCGTTTCTGGAGGTCAATAACGGACAAACTTTCAGATCTGTGTGGCTTAACTATCCCATTCACAGCTGTTACGCTACTCCTGAACGATATAACGACACTACCCGCGTCCGTACAACTGAAAAGGGTTGTCCTAGCGGGCGTCACAGCAGCGAAGAAGCTTATAGCAATGAGATGGAAGGAGCCTGAGAAGCTGACAATGATCAACTGGTCCCTAACTCTATTGGATGTGATTTATCTTGAGATATCCACGGCTCGGGTGATTGGGGTAGGGCAGGCTGGCATTGACCTGTGGTTCGCAGCAGCTGAGAAGGTAAAGACCGCCGTGTGCGGCTGAGCGGGGTTGGGGCGCTTGATCGGGGGGGTCCGGCGGTCTCTGGGGAGGGGGAGGAGGAAATGTCTTGTCTGTCTTGGTTTTTGTCTTGTCCTTCTTAACTTTGGCTGGGGGGATTTTAGGGGGGGTTGGTATTTAGCTATTCTGCGCTATATGTCAATTCACATGCCATCTCCCCAAGGGACTAATATTGGCAGACTGATTGACCTGTCAACCAACTTGGAAGAGGAATTTCTTTCTTCTTACACTTTACCGTCTGCGAGTTTGGCAGTCTTGAACATGTGTAAGGGACCTAGGCTATCTACAGTAAATCTGCGACAACACTCTCATAAACAATCTTTTAAGTCACTCCACTTTGTAAAGGTGGGGAAAGGTTGCCATGTCTTGAAGACCCCTTTTTGTTATTGAAGTAGCCACCTATATTTGATAGGTTGGACGCTGTTTCTTTTTCTTTTTGTCTTATAATTTATTATTCTGTATTATTGTTGTTATTCTCCTGTGAAGTTATGTTTTTTGTTACTGTGGTTATTGTGTTGTCCTGTTTCATGTAATTAATAATAAAAAAATTTGATCAAAAAAAAAAAGATGTATTTTTATTCATTATAACCATGAAAATAATGCAATGTTAGGTTTTACCGTGATTTTAGTGTTCACAGATAGGAATGTATCATTCACATTCAATTATCCAAATGTACTCTGAACAGACTTGTGAAGTTAGAGGTAATGTATTATTCACATTCAATTATCCAAATGTACTCTGATTGAGTCAAATTTACTCTGTGAAATGTACTCTGCGAAATGTACTCTGCGAAAGTTCCCTGCAATATGCAGGGTTTTACATAGACTACTAGCAAAAACAATTCATATTGTTTCAGTGATGGCCTGGTTGATAGCTACATTGTCGACATGTCTTATTTTTTATTCTTATTTCATTGTATAGTGAATCCAGGGGTATAGTGGAGCGATTATATTTTGTTTTTATAATATTTTATAATATCAAAACATGTCTTATGTTCTTATATATCTACAAGTCTTATATAGAATGCTGTAAAAAGAGTCCTACTAATATATTTCACTTAAAAAACGTGTACAGAAAGATAAATATCTGACCCCCGGAGCCCTGTCAGAGTGTATACAGGTTCTGTACAGTATACCATATGCAAATCCCATATGGTCTAGCGGTAATGATGCCCTGCTTTCATCAGGGAGACGCGGGTTCGACTCCTGCTATGGGAATAACACTTTTTTCTATACATAACAAATGTGTTGGTATGTTTTATTGTAACTGTTTGACTGTTTGACTGTTTTTAGTGCAACACTACTGTCACCAACATCTAAGAAGGGTCTAGGGTTATCTCCTCAACACTAGGTTGGAGATGCATTTAAGTCCTATAGTTTTTTCCATACTTGTGCAAGGATATGACTGTGTTGCATTAATTTATTTTTAAATTTGGTGGACTTTATGGTATTTATAGCTTATTTATGATTGTGATACTTCTTATTGAATTGTTTAAAGAATATGTGTTTAACCAGAGTATAGTAGGACCTTACAAATATGATTTGATCCCAACAACTGGTGACATTTCGAAGTCTTTAAGGGATCACATTCACATAGCTGAATATAGTTGCACAACTGGATAATATTTGTATTATTACTAGGATGAACTTAAAATCATTCAAAACAATTATTACATAACAATTATTACAATGAAGCGTAGTTGTGTATATTATAAATGTTTTTTATTAAAGAATATTACAAATCATGCTGCAACCTTTTTTATCAATAATATAAGCGTGCATAACATCAATAATGTGATTAATATCTAAAGTTTCTAAACACTTATGATTTTTCAGCTTAAAGGCCGTAACATCCACTATTATATAAACACAACAGGTGTGCTCTGTTAAAATGACCAATCATATGATCTAAAATAGTAACTAAGTCGTTTTCAGATAGAAGACTTTCATCCTCTGAGAGTGTCTCTATCATATATTGCCAATTATTTAACAAGCCTTTATCTCTCACCAGCTTCAACATATTTTCAAAAAGCCTTAAGTGCAGGCTATTGACATTCCCGGTTACAGTGTACAAGTGGGCATCGTTGACTTTATTAGCTATAGCATGCTTTAAAAGCAGTGCGATATCATAGTTTATAGAGGTCGTAATACAGCTGGTAGTCCTACTGAAGAAATTCCCCATTTCCTATGCTACGATCCGGGTACTTTAAACAACAGCTGATATAGGGTGTGTATTTCTGTATGGGGGTGGGGACGTAGCTGCGGACGGGTGTATATGACTCTATAGATGTGTAGGATAGAAACCTATATATTTAGAGAGTTACCTCTTAGAGAGACCCTAAAAAGAAAAATGGCGAGCAGTCTAGCTACATCTACTGTACGCACGTCAGCCCCAGTAGCGCATTTTAAGGCAGAGTTACTTGCACCATCCAAATTTGGTAGCGTGTTTTATAAAGAGATATGGCCCCTCAGGGATGGGGTACTCGGATTCTGTTATGATGTTAAATTTGAGAGAGTTGTCTTCTACAAGACCTCCTTGGAGAATTTCCAGGGTGTTGGAAGAAGATCTGAGATAGACCTATCGGAGACGGAATTTTGGAAAATGAAAAAAGATTCGTATGAGGCTATGGATGGATTAGTGGGTAGAACGCTTAAGGATGGGGAGATATTCACCCTGGTAATAAGCTCGATAGACTACGGGTATGTGTATTACGGGCGGATATCTATAAAAAGTACTCTGGCTTTTGGTGTAGAGACTAATCTAACCATCTTCTCAAGGTTCCTTAATACAAGTCATGAGTATATCCTTTTCTCAGTACCGGTACCGGCCTGGTTAGAATGTCTACGGACTTGCGGATTGGTTACTAACGAAGGGGTTAAGGTGAGGACAGACCTGGTTCATTTAAAAAGACGTCTATTCCCATACACCGAATCAGAGGAGATGGAGTGCGTTTGACCCTCATCGAAGGGGCGGAGGATGGGGCGTGTCAACCCTAAATCCTCCTTTAAAAAGACTTACAGTGCATTTGTAGTTTTAGATAGCAATCATGGCTTTGTATGTGGCACATGAGGCTGATCCTGCTAACTCTGCATTGGATACATTAGATTGCCTGTCTCCACTAAACACGCCTGACGAGGTTGAGACACTACCCGCTGGCTGTTATAGATTCATGGACCCTCCTTCACAGCAACCAAACTTTGCTTGGTATGAGGCTGATCCTTCTAAGAATGGATTGGATACACTAGATAGCATGTCTCCACTATACGCTCCAGACGAGGAAGTTGAGACATTACCCGTACCCCTGTATGGTTCAACTAAAACTCCTTCATTGCAAAGCCTCCTAGATAGCTTTAGGACTAGATACAGCCCTCTTACAACGATTTGGGAGACTTCATCGCCGGATTCACCACCGTCAAACCCCGTCAGGTGTACGAATCCTAATAGCCCCTGGTACACGGGTCCTTGGGAGACTTCATCGCCGGTTTCATCACCGCCAAACCCCGTCAGGCATATGGATGTCCCTCCTAATAGCCCCTGCTACACCCCTCCTAATAGCCCCTGCTACACCCCTCCTACATCAGAATCTGATGTATTCCATCCTGACCCCGAAGAAATACCTATCGTTGATGTAACCAACATAGCATCAGGACTGCCATCCCCAACCGGGGGTACGGTTAAGAGACTGTGTCCTACTAGAAGAAAAACCTTCCACTTCCCAATCAAAGTATCTACTCTTAAAGCCTTAGTGACAGCCGCGGAGCTGTCAGGACAATTGTACATCGATGGGTAACCGGGAATGTCAATAGCCTGCGCTTAAGGCTTTTTGAAAATATGTTGAAGCTGGTGAGAGATAAAGGCTTGTTAAATAATTGGCAATATATGATAGAGACACTCTCAGAGGATGAAAGTCTTCTATCTGAAAACGACTTAGTTACTATTTTAGATCATATGATTGGTCATTTTAACAGAGCACACCTGTTGTGTTTATATAATAGTGGATGTTACGGCCTTTAAGCTGAAAAATCATAAGTGTTTAGAAACTTTAGATATTAATCACATTATTGATGTTATGCACGCTTATATTATTGATAAAAAAGGTTGCAGCATGATTTGTAATATTCTTTAATAAAAAACATTTATAATATACACAACTACGCTTCATTGTAATAATTGTTATGTAATAATTGTTTTGAATGATTTTAAGTTCATCCTAGTAATAATACAAATATTATCCAGTTGTGCAACTATATTCAGCTATGTGAATGTGATCCCTTAAATACTTCGAAATGTCACCAGTTGTTGGGATCAAATCATATTTGTAAGGTCCTACTATACTCTGGTTAAACACATATTCTTTAAACAATTCAATAAGAAGTATCACAATCATAAATAAGCTATAAATACCATAAAGTCCACCAAATTTAAAAATAAATTAATGCAACACAGTCATATCCTTGCACAAGTATGGAAAAAACTATAGGACTTAAATGCATCTCCAACCTAGTGTTGAGGAGATAACCCTAGACCCTTCTTAGATGTTGGTGACAGTAGTGTTGCACTAAAAACAGTCAAACAGTCAAACAGTTACAATAAAACATACCAACACATTTGTTATGTATAGAAAAAAGTGTTATTCCCATAGCAGGAGTCGAACCCGCGTCTCCCTGATGAAAGCAGGGCATCATTACCGCTAGACCATATGGGATTTGCATATGGTATACTGTACAGAACCTGTATACACTCTGACAGGGCTCCGGGGGTCAGATATTTATCTTTCTGTACACGTTTTTTAAGTGAAATATATTAGTAGGACTCTTTTTACAGCATTCTATATAAGACTTGTAGATATATAAGAACATAAGACATGTTTTGATATTATAAAATATTATAAAAACAAAATATAATCGCTCCACTATACCCCTGGATTCACTATACAATGAAATAAGAATAAAAAATAAGACATGTCGACAATGTAGCTATCAACCAGGCCATCACTGAAACAATATGAATTGTTTTTGCTAGTAGTCTATGTAAAACCCTGCATATTGCAGGGAACTTTCGCAGAGTACATTTCGCAGAGTACATTTCACAGAGTAAATTTGACTCAATCAGAGTACATTTGGATAATTGAATGTGAATAATACATTACCTCTAACTTCACAAGTCTGTTCAGAGTACATTTGGATAATTGAATGTGAATGATACATTCCTATCTGTGAACACTAAAATCACGGTAAAACCTAACATTGCATTATTTTCATGGTTATAATGAATAAAAATACATCTTTAAGATATTTCATGTTAAATAGTTCTTAAAAATAAATTTCCTTCAATCATCGGGACAAAAATCAAACAACCTCGCCTGTAATTATTTTGAAATGAATTATGAATTATAATATTGTATCAACAACTTTCATACATGTTTAGCCATACTATACACTAACTATGTTGACTGAATTACATTTTATTTACCTTAGAACCATCATCTTTGAGTTGATTGAATATTTCCTATCGTGTGTAGGATTTAATGCATATCCATAATATTGAGAGCATAAAACTCTGGGGGGATAAAAAAAAAACGAGACGTTGCAAAGTAATTCATACATGAGTTGTATAATGTACCTTAGATCAGGTTAAAAGAAAATACATTTTGGGGGTTGATATTACTAAACTTCAAAAAAAAATACATTTGTATTGAAGCACTTTGTTTTTATACCTTATCATTATGCAAACAGGTAAAAAAAACTATGTTGACATGTCTGTTTTAAGTGCATCAGTCAGTTTCATGGTTTTAGATGTTTTATAATTTATGTTTATCCTTGACATTCAACCAATAAACATCAAATTCAGAATTCACTAGGATTGTGTTCTCATGTTTTTTTACATTTAGTTAAAATATAAATACAACCTGTCTATAGTAGATACACTGTTTTAGAACAATGGTGTTTGCAAATAGTCTGTTTTACTTATGTAACACGTTAGAGTTGAAATTCATGCATGACAATTGGTAAACCTTAGTCATTTGAGATCATAAATCCCCTCTTTTAGCTAGACCTGATCAAAATGACAGATAAAAACATAACCAAACACCTAAAAAATACACCAAAAGCAGATTGATAAAAATGTATACAGGCAAGCGAGCCTAATCACTGAAATTACAACATCAAACTGTTTGTCTTACAAAATAGGGATGTGTCATGGGGGTGATATATCTCAACCCTTGACTAAAATAGCATTATCCTTCTGACTATTGATTAAATCTACTAAAAATCGACCTGTTTCATGATTTTAGATGTCTATAATTTATGTTTATCCTAGGACCATGCTACAAATCTTCAACACAGTTGGCTGAAAGGTGACTGAAAAGGTGACTGAAAACTGGATTGATGCAAGTTACATGAACATGTCTGTTTGAGGAAACAAAATAATGTATTAAACTATTGCAGTATTACACACTATTACACTATTGCATGATTACACATTTGCACAATATTACACTATATAACACTATTACATACTAGGACTACCCTATGACAATATTACACTATTACACACTATGTCCCTATACACTATTAAACACTAGCACACTTAGATAAGATAAACCTTATCCCTGTGGGACATTTCTATACATTTTTTCAAATAATTATTATTCCTCTATTTAAATCTGGGGACAAACACAGTTTTACCAACTACAGACCAGTGTCTTTGCTTTCACAATTTTTCAAGATTCTTGATTCATGATTCTTAGATTCTTAGATTCTGAGTGAGAGTCAGTATGGATTCAGGGCAAATCGATCAACAGCCTTAGCCTTAATGAATATATATGAAGAAATAACCACAACCGTATATGAAAGGAATTACACAATAGGAATAGGAAATACACTTAAAAAAGCATTTGATACGATTGATCATCACATTTTAATTTCTAAATTACAAACATGCTGTGTGAGAGGGGTGGCGATGAACTGGTTAAGTAGCTATCTTGAAAATAGACAACAATATGTTTTCAGGTGACAATTATATAATTGCCTATTGTCTACATTAGCTACAAATACACTGTATTTGTAATACACTGTTTAGAACAATACTATTTGGAAATATTATGGCTGTATTACTAGTGTGTAACATATTAGAAGTGCATTCTTGCCTGACAATTGGTAGACCTTTTTACCATGTATTCATTTGCGATCATTGACCCCTCTTTTAGCTAGATGGTCAAAATGACAGCAACAGCAAAGACCTAAAAATACACATTTTCTGAACATTACATTTGAGGTGGAGCCAACTATATTGAATGTGTTGTCCCTCAAGGTTCGGTCCTGGGGCCCATACTTTTTATTTTATATATTAATGATATATGTGAAGTGTCAAACATATTGCAATTTGTTTTATTTGCTGTCGATACAAATTTCTGTATTCCAAATTACAAATGAAATGTGTAAACTTAAGATATGGTTTAATAACAATAAGCTATCCCTAAATTTGGAAAAACAAAATGTATGATATTTACTAATCGAAAGAAGGACAATGTGGCATTATGTATTGACAAAGGAATCCAAGGATTATGTTGGATGAGAAAATGACATGGAAGCCACATATAATGTACATAAAAAAATAAGGTAGCCAAGAGTGTTTTGTTTTGAACAAGGCAAAGAATGTGCTTGATTATAATTCTATGCGAATATTATATTGTTCACTCATCCTACCATATTTGAGTTACTGTGTGGAAGTGTGGGGTAACACGTATGAAAGCAACATAAAGCCCTTATTTATATTACAGAAAAGAGCAGTAAGAATAGTTCACAATGTAGATTCAAGAGAACATACCAATGAATTATGTATTAAATCCAAACTATTGAAACTTAAAGAGTTAGCTGTAATACAGACTTTATTAGTTTTGTTTAGAGTAAATGCAGAGTATTACAAGCAAATATACAGAGGTTGTTTGGTCCCTAATCTTTCACACCTCCTTGCAGCATTTTGACACCTATAACAGGGCCCCATGTTCACACCCAGATCCTCAAAAAGATAGATATTTACAGCACTTTATATTTTCGCCCCAACTCTAATCTATCATGTCTTTAACTTTTATACCTAATCATATATTGATTGATTGAAAAGTTTATTAACAGATTGGAGAATGGGTACAGTTTCAAAGTTTTTTTTATTTTGAATAAGGCCTTTTCCCCACACTCTGTGCTATTTCAGGTTACTGTGACATTAAAAGAGGGGTTAGATGTGCATGTTGGTAAGGGAAGTTGACCTGAAAATGCATGCTTACCATTGCTACAGTGTATGGACATTCAGGCCTTGAAGTGATCTATATCCAAAATAAGTCTTAATTAAAGATGGTTGAAACAGTTAAAACAGCTTGGACAGATATTTTCTGGACTGTTTTCACAAACAGTGTTGTATTTGTAAATCTGCTATGTCCTAAATGTCTGGATGTATTGAAAAAAGGGGGACTCTGATGTAAACAAGACATAAGTTTTTCTATGATCTGTAGCCTTTTAATTTTAGTTTTACGAAATAAGAAAATAAGAATCACCACCCAAACTGTCAAATAGTTGGTATTACTTTTACATTTAGTCAATTAGTTGACGTTTTTATCCAAATTATAATTATAATACATCTCTGTTAGCGGTGTAACAATATTCATCAAAGTGTAGGTTAGTTTATAGGACAATAGCCTGTTTATGGGGAAAATCTTTTAAAATATGTGTGAAAACATTGTGTGAACTAAAAATATGCTATGAGTATAATGTTGTACATTACTTGTACATGTTACAAAAGATATAAACCATTTGAATGATGACTGTAAATGTGTGTTGAGTTTACATTTTTTACTCCAAGTATGCATGTGCCCTAATCTTCACGCCTCATGCTGTGTTTTAGCACCTAAGAGAGCCCTGTTCACACCCCCGATCAGAGACACACACCTCACAGACACACATAGATCTTTTCTGTACTTTATATTTTCAGCCCAACTCTTTTAATAATAACTCTAAAATAATTAATGTGTATAATATAAAACACCTGTATTAACGAAATATTCAAACCCTAGACCCTTGCATGCTAATGTAATGGTGCACTTTTAATTTTACAAATTACATTTGTAATTTTCTTTTTGCTTAAACACAAGTGTATAAAGATTATGTCTTTATCCATGAAACTAATATACATACATACATTTGTAATTTGGAATACAAACAATTTATTTTACATTTATTTAGACTTTTGCTTAAACACATTAGACACATTACATTTGAAATTTGGAATACAATTATCTAAAGATTGTGACATTTGGCATCTGGCCTTAAGAAAACACACACAGACACCTTGGGGGCCGTTTTTCTACAGAAACGGGAAGTCGCAGAGTCATAAATCTGCTTTTGGCAGATGGTTTTGAGTCATCTCATTGGCCGTAGTCATTCTCCAGCCTCCTATGACATCTACGGGGGATGTCACTATCAGAATTTTCAGAGAAGCTGCAGTTAGACAGAGGGAGAAATATTCAGTCTACTGAGAGACATTTGAGAGAGGGTATTTCTTAAGATACACTCACCATTTGAAATAAATGCACTTTCTGAAGATACACTCACCATTTGAAATAAATGCACTTTCTGAAGATACACTCACCATTTGAAATAAATGCACTTTCTGAAGATACACTCACCATTTGAAATAAATGCACTTTCTGAAGAAAACACACTAAATGTATTTTATTCTGAAGATATATTCTTAAGACTTTGGAATACACATAATGTATTCAACCTTGTAAAACTTAATTGTGAAGATATATTCTGAAAACGTTTGGAAATACAGAAATACATATTGTGAAAACCATGGAATACATACAATCTGAAAATAAAAAAAAAACGTTTGAATCTAAAAAAAAATTGAATCTTTTATTTTGAAAGACTTTTTTTTTTGAAAAAAAATAAATAAAAAACTTTTATTTTGAAAACCGGATGTCCCTCCCTCAAAACCGGATGTCATTTAAATCATCTAAAAAGGGGGCGTGGCTACAATCCATCAAACTTTGATATATGCCCTTATAAGGTATGACATACACCTAAGTCTAAAAGGGGCGTGTTTTGCATAAGTTGACACATACCGCATCCCTATTCTCTCTCTCTTGGGTATTGGAGATGGTCTGATCCATGACTGATCCATTACAAAAACATCATGCTTCACCAACAGCCAGACAGCACATGATTGAGAAGAGGACACATTTGCTCAGCTTTCATCCCTGAGTGGATTTAGCTTGATGAGATATTGGTCAAAAGTTTAGGATTAGTCTATATAGCAATAAATATGAGCAGAATAGTTGAAGGTTAATGACAAGTCTATACCTGAGCTGAGCTGCGTGTCTTGATTCACTAAAACATTAGCTTGTTAGCTAACTATGTAACAAACCTGTTAAAAATAGAGCTACTGTACCATTGTAGCTCTTCAAGGTAAATTATAGCTACCATTGTAGCTCTTCAAGGTAAATTAGAGCTACCATGGTAGCTCTTCAGGTAAAACTTCTCAAGGATCAACTATAGATACATTTGCACCTTGATTAGTCCAATAACAATGCATACAGGAAAGACAGCATGGCAGAATGAAGTCTAGTCTATCAATCACACTAGGCTGTCAATCAAAGTCATTGGGGTGGGACTAATCTCTTGAACTGGCCAGGCTTGAGATAGGCACCACAGATGCTATAAACCTGGTTACACAAGTATCGGCTGTTATGTTTGTGTATACGTTGAACATTTATGAAATTAATGGTTTTATTGCTTTAGATTGATTGTAATGATGCATGTAGTCTGCAGCTGTTTAATTATTCCAAAAGATTAGACATCATGCAAATATCTCTGTTTTTTTTTGTTTTTTTTATCCACTTTTTCTCCCATTTTCTATTTTTCTCCCATCCCAATTTTCATATCGTCCAATTCAACCCTCCCCTGTCTTCGAACGTTGTTTCTTGCCTCCCACAAGCCGGCTGCAATGTGGACTAAGTCATACATAGCACGAGTCCCCTCCGATACTCGAGGTAACAGCCGTCGCATCTTTTCACCTGCACGGCTCGATCTTTCAGCGTCGGGGGTCTGGGCTTTGGAGGGGCCCCGCCCCCGTCGCTTCTTGATTCTACTGTGCAGGCGTACCAACCGACCTGTAGGAGTCGCTGTCCACAACGCCCGATCCCCACCCTTCAGTTTCCCTCCCCGTAATACGGCCAATGTGTATTATTGTGGACTACCAGCTAAACTGAAAGCAATGTGGAGAGCGGGGCTCAAACAGGAGGCATCATGTTCGAGCCTAGTCTCCAGCATTCGTTGCGAGCGCCTTGCCCACTGCGCCACGTAGCCGCCCCCCATATCTCTGTATTTTATGTTTTTTTTAATTAAACAACTAAAATAGCGGATTGATATCTTCATGGGCAGATAGGAAGGTTGTAGTCTATGTGGGTGGCTGGGTATAGCGTATGCACTTGCCTACCACCGCACACACTCTGGGTTCGAATCCAGCTGTCAGCGGTACCTCCGGCTTCCTGGTCATTGCCAACAGCGATACCTACTGGTCGGTCGCTGTTCAGCAGGGAGGTGAAATAGCGTGAACCTCCACATGTATTACGTTCTCAGTGAAACTCCTCACTTTCAGGTAAAAAGAAGCGGCTGGCAACTCCACATGTATCAGAGGAGGCATGTGATAGTCTACTCTACACCCTCCCCTGACCGACGGTAAGGGCAATGCACAACCAGGAAGGGAATTGGCATAACAACAAAATTGGGCGATGGGAGAAAAAGATAGAAAGGCAATACTTTTTTTATAATAAGTTGTAGTCTATCTGTATGGGCAGATACTCAAGGCTGTGGATTATCTGTATGGGCTGATACTCAAGGCTGTGGATTATCTGTATGGGCTGATACTCAAGGCTGCGGTACAGGTTTCTGAAAAAAGGTTTTCTGAAGGCCTCACCCTGCTCGGGGGCCCTGGGTAATCAGTTCCAATACCCCCCCCCCCCCCCCCCCCCCCCCCTGATATAATTGTTTGTTGACTGCCTTGTGTGCCAGTGGGCTGCATTAAACTTAAACAAAACAGTCAGAATTACTTCTCAGAATGGGGCCTGAATGAGGCCCTAAGATCTGCATCTATTATTCAAACGTATATGTCTGATTCTTCCGATATTGTATTGTCTCTCAGACATTCTCCTTGACGGAGGAGGTAATTTGAGGATATAATCCTTCATTCATTAACACTACCAAACACACACTCCTTGGATTGTCTCTCTGAAATATGTGAAAAGACTGAATTATGGAGTTTGGACGTTAGTGAACAGTTTTTTCAAAAAGTTGTTCTAGTTATTGAAGCAATATTATATTATATTATATATATATATATATATATTATATATATTATATTATATTATATTAAATGCTTACCGTCTTCTCCAGAGTCAAAACAAGAAGATACCAATTTCCTCTGTGTGCGGACCAGCTAGCCTAGCTGTTGGCCCAAAAAAACTCACCCAGTGTTTTAAGCTAGGCTAGTGGTATATATATATATATCCATCTGTCTGTACATACCTCCACATAATCCTTTTACATATCTGTAGATACTATTTATATATATCTATCTCTCTCTACATATATCTCTTTTATCCAAACCTCCGGATTACCAGACGACTGCTCTACTTCCCGAACCACTGTCACCCCTATATATATATATATATGTTATATCCAGTTTAAGCACCTGTACATTGTATTACTATTGCACTGTTACATTTGTACTGTGATTGGATGCAACACTTATTTTCATGGCACTGTACTTGTGCTGCATGATGGCAATACATTTTAATCTAATCTGATCAAATCTAATCTTCACGTCTGACTCTGGAGAAGACGGTAAATGCATTTCCCATAATGTTGGCGTGTTCCTTTAAAGGTCAACCTCCACGTTGTATTTTTGTTCAATAAACAATGTGGACTAGGCCAACAGTGACTTTCATGAAGAATTGTAAAAAAAAGTATTGAAATTGACCCAGTTTTAGCGTTTTTATCAAAACATTTTGTCTGCCCAACACAATCAACATGCACTTGCATATTTTAATCAATGGTTTATAACGTGCACGTGTAATGTCGTCACAACAGGTATTGGTCACCAGGGGTATCACCAGGGGGCGCTGAGAGTCACACAGCTAGTGGCAGGCAGAGAGCCTTGCTACCATAGATATATGCTTGCTACTACTAGCCGAATGGAAATGTATCTGTTTCACCTCACTATTGCTCCGTGATTATAGCCATCCATCCATCTCTAAAGCTAACCACGTTACCATATTTGTAATAATGTAAATCATTGTGTCGTTGTACACATTGTGTTTATAACGTTAGTAGATAACATAGCTTAGCTTGGTAGCTATTGTGCTAACAACATATCCCGACATCCGGCTCGCTGGCCGGCATGAACGGCCGACCCAAAATGGTTCTCTCCTCTCTGTACACCCCGACCCGACCCCACGGGTGCCCTGCCCGCAAAGGCTAGTGTTACACGATAGCTATGAGCTAACTAGCGCTGCGGGCTCCGGCGCCCTGCGGCCGCCGCTGTTGTCGAGTCCACAAGCTTCACTCGGTGCATCAGTCACGAAAGGGGCTATGATGAGCTTGGCAAGCCAGAGTAAAACACAGTTTTCATTCAATCAATCAATAACAACATTAACCAGACTCTCGTTGTGTCTATTATGCTAACGCTAACGTTACCTCATTGTGTCTATTCTACACAGATAGCCTCTCGTGTCTATCTGCTAACGTTAGCATTAGGCTAACTAACGTTACGTCCCTAACCCCCAACAACAAGCGTAACTAATCAGCGATCTTTTTGTCAGACTAAACTCTCCGCTCGGTGGCAAATTGTGTTGATGTCGGTTTTGTTTCATCAATAAATGAGGCAGAATACACAGTGACTGTATCCTTTTTTATTGCACTCGTTTCTTGCTGCAAACGTACAAAAGATATCCTACGCGAGACATTAAAGATGGCGGCGCAAACATTCTGTTTTCGTTCAGACTCCCCAAACAGTGACGTCACGCGTCTCTCTTCTGACCAATCAGTGGTCTGCAGTTTTTCACGTGTCATTTCTGGAGCTCTCATGCTGATCACCAGCAGCCCCGCCTCCCCACACGGAGACAAACTGAGTACTTTATTTTAGTGGAAAAGCAACATTAGATTCGGCTCATTAATATGCAAGCCACACCTGTTGTGACGTCGGCGTTTTGATAAGCTTTTTTGATTCGCGCGTGCATGTTATTCGTGCGTGGACCTTTTTAACTCTTTCAGAGTGGCATTTCCGGTGTCAAATGGAAATAAATAAATAATGAAATTATATACCAATGATGTAAACTACCCACAATTGATCAGTAGGGTTTAACCTAGAGGTTGGCCTTTAAGGTTTTTCTAATCATTCCAGTTTGTCTGGGTGGTTAACACCCCATTTCTCTGTGGTGACGAACTAACTGTCTTTTCACTTATTTTTAGTTAAATGTCTTGCGCGTCGTATTGATTTCTCTGCGTCGACACATCTGAGTCTTAATTTCACAAGAAATCTCCAAGAAGAAATTAGCAAATCATCAGTGTAAGTCCTGGTGGAGCCCTGCACAAGCTATAGCTGCCATGTGCTTCACTCACAAACACACACACACACACACACACACACACACACACACACACACACACACACACACACACACACACACACACACACACACACCAAATCCGCCCCCTAGACCGACCTTTCCATCACAGTCGAGAATGCAGCTGTGACCGCGTCCCGACCGCCAAGAACCTTGGTGTTGTCCTCGACGACCAGTTTAACTTCTCTGCTCACATCGCAGCGACAATCAGAACCTGCAGATTCCTCCTGAGCAATGTCAGAAGGATCCGCCCGTTCCTGACAAAAGAAGCCACCCAACTCCTTGTCCAATCAACAGTCATCTCCCGCCTCGACTACTGCAACGCACTGCTCGCTGGCCTCCCGGCCACTGCCACTAAGCCACTTCAACTCATTCAGAACACAGCGGCCCGCCTGATCTCAAACCTACCGAAGTCGGCCCATGTCACCCCACTTCTTAGGGACCGCACTGGCTCCCCATTGCTGCACGAATCAAGGCCCTCAACCTAGCATACCG
This sequence comes from Notolepis coatsorum, assembly GCF_963971535.1. Classification (NCBI taxonomy): domain Eukaryota; kingdom Metazoa; phylum Chordata; class Actinopteri; order Aulopiformes; family Paralepididae; genus Notolepis; species Notolepis coatsorum. The sequence goes on from NC_140166.1 coordinate 98,222,202, forward strand.
TGCGGCAAAGGGAACCGCTCCCGCCTACAGTACCTCCGGTCAATGGTCTCTAACTACACACCCTCAAGACCCCTACGCTCTGCATCTTCTGGCCGCCTCAGACCTACAGTACTCCTATCCAAGCTCCGGGAGGGTCATCAAAGAGAAGTCGCCTATTCTCAGTCCTTGCCGCACAATGGTGGAATGAACTACCCACCCCAGTTAGGACAGCCGAAACCCGTCCAATCTTTTGCCGTCGACTAAAGACGCACTTCTTCAACCATTATCTAAATTAAAAAAAATAAATTATAAAAATAAATATCTAACCCTAACTAACCTTACTGTCATGCACTTGTCCTAATAAACTAACCTACACTGTAGCACTCAACACTTTGATGAACATTGTTACTCAGCTGATAGAGTTGTGCCCTTCCTGATGACTTGTCGTACAGAACTTGTAAGTCGCTTTGGATAAAAGCGTCAGCTAAATGACTAAATGTAAATGTAAATGTAAAATGTAACTAGAGCTGCGTCTCGTTATTCCATTAACCGGTTAGGTTTGGAATTAGTCCAAAAGTCGATATCTAGTATACCTTTTTTTGTAACGTTTCTTTTTATTCCCAACGCTGAGTAAGTTATTGAGTGAAAAATGAAAAGCACCTCTCTGGTGAAGCACTAGGATGTAAAGAGGTCCTTCTGCATATGGTAAATTAGTTTTACATATTACTATGAACTCGTGTAGCCGAGGACCACCCTGGTACATGCAGCCTATAAACATCCTAATGAAAGCAGACATCACATCAATCCTAAATAAAGAAGGAGCGATGGTAAACAATCCGGTCAAAATAAATCTAGAATTTAAACTTTTTTATCAACAATTATATTCATCTGAAGCTCAATTCTCAAAAGCTGATTTAGACTCCTTTTTTGAAGACTTGGATCTACCTAAATTAACAGAGCAACAAATAACCTTAACGGATTCTCCCTTTACCCTGGAGGAACTTTACGATGCACTGAAAGAAATGAAACACGGGAAATCACCAGGTTTCGATGGTATCCCACCGGAGCTGTACTTGACCTTTTGGAAAGAGTTGGGTACATTACTACAGAAGATGTTCCAACAAGCCATTATGAAAGGGAGTTTTAATAGAGACATAATGTAACCCAGGTTTCAGATTCATAACTATTTAAGTTATAAGAACATAAATAGTTAATGCCATTGAATAAGAACATAAATAGTTAAGGCTATTATGTAGTAACATAAGTAGTTAATATTATTGGGTACCAAGTCCTTTGAATTACAGGATTGCCCTTTAATTTGCGTCATGACGTGAGATGACGTGAGTGAGATAGATGTCACGACAGCCACACCTTGCTTTACAGCAGGTGAGTCTTGCTACTGCGCAGATGCAGACACAATCCCCGGAGATTCAAGACGCAGTTGACCAGAGCTATAGATAACGAGATGAGATAGCATGATAAAACCAGTTATCAAACAGTTATAAAAGATTCCCCCAGTTGCAAAAGTTGCAGTAAAGTAGCTGTAGCCTGCGGTTTTGGTGAGTTTCAATCAATATTGTGCTATTCAATTGTCGAGTGCAAAAATGGTTAACTTAATGCTACAAGCTAATAACGTTAACATATCTTTATTCTGAGTTATACACAAACTGCCCAAGCTCAATTTGGTTAAATGAAAACTAGGAAGGAACCATTTCAGAAGTACTTATAATTGTATTGATATGCTGTACGATAAGAACAAGGTCTATATACATTTTGAATGTTTTTGAGAGTTTCATATGAACGTGGGGAATGTTCCATTATGCTAGCACACTTTAGCCTAAATTAGCATGTGGCATATGATCCCACGTGCTGGGATGAGACAGCCTACTTTAGCTTAGCATAAAAGTAGCCTGATTGATCATTCATTCTGAAAGCAATGAAAAGATGATGAAGCGATAAAAGATGGTAAATAGCTTTTATTTTCTGAATGCCTGCTCACAAGCAGGCCTGGTTTTTCTAGCACCCTGTTCCACCCTGGGAGCAGTTCCAGGAGTCCAGACTACCCATCACCACGTGTGCCTACGAGGGGACGAGGCGGTGTGCCGGACGATGCAAGATGGCGAGCCAACCCACTGAACCTCTGATATAGCTCAATGCTAATGCCAGCCTGATTCGAATACCCCTGTTGCCCAACTTCTGTTACCTCAACAGTCCGGTAGGGTTGAACTGATTGAACTTGAATCATAAGAACTTCCACGGATGAACTGACCTGAACACAAGGACATTCCAAGGGCTTCGACCCCGTTCACCTTTTGTTATTTTGATATTGTATTTTGTATTGTATTTGATTTAATCTGATAAGATACTGATAATTATCCTACAAGAAGGGATACGTAAAGGGTAAATACACCCAGTAAGTTATTTGAACTACTGATGTTCTCTTGTAAAGAGGACAAGTTAATGGGATTCTAGTGTACCCATTGATGACATTGATTATAGTTGAATCACTGATGGTTCTCATGTAAAGAAATAAGGTTTAAAGGGTAATTTCACCTAATAAGGTATTTGCATTCCCATAACCTAGACTATTCCATTTGGTACTTTTGTTGTGTTACACCTTCAAATGAAGAGTTTAAAGGAGCATTTCACCTAATAAGGTATTTGCGTTCCCTGCACATTTAAAGGTTTAATTTAATATGTTTAAACATTTACCCATTGAAATGATAAACTGAAATAGAGTTTACGGATGATAAAAGGATACATCCAATATCCAACCTTGAACCTAGCTTTTAGCTAGAGATAACCTCAGAGACGTCTGAACCAAACCTAATGTGTTGATCCAATCAATCTAGGACTTGATATTGAAGTAACCCTCCCGAAAGGAGAGGTTACAGAAAGAACCTAAAAGGGATACTTCAACTTAAATACTTTACGTCTGTATGTCTAGCTAGCGCGCATTTAATAATAAACCGGTCATTGTTATAATTCTGTCTCTGGTCCACTATTCTTCAATTGTGCATATTACTCCTCTCCTCATTCGTACCTAGAACTGTGCCCGTGGCGAACAGCTGTTACAAGTAGGTGACACAAGTGCTACAATAAGTACAGCAATTATCACACTGATACAGAAAAAAGGAAAGGATGGAAACGTCTGTGCTAACTATCGCCCACTGTCCCTTCTTAATGGAGACTTAAAATTATTTGCCAAGGTCCTCGCACAGTGTCTAGAGACGATACTGCCAATATTGGTCCACCCAGACCAAACTGGATTTGTTAAACAAAGATTTGCATCAGATAATTTAAGACGACTTTTACACGACTAAGCTCCAAAAATATCACCATGCACAGTGTTGTCCCTTGACGCCGAAAAGGCCTTCGATAAGCTGGAATGGGAGTACTTATAGCACACCATGAAGAATATGGCATTTGGAGACACATTTATAAATATGCTCAAAATCTTATATCATAATCCAACGGCCATGGTTATCACATCCAATCAGTGTTCCACACCCTTCCCTATCAGATGTAGCATCAGGCAGGGTTGCCCCGCCTCCGCACTATTATTTGCGTTATCTCTTGAACCCTTGGCCCAAAAAATTTGAAATTGTGCCGAAATAAAACCCATAATAGTAAATACCACTTACCATAAAATGTGTCTGTACGCAGACGATCTGTTATTATTTTTTGACAATACACCACGGTCCCTACCTCTAGTCTTAGACACTATTAAACATTTTAGTTTTCTTTCAGGTTACAAGATCAACTTGAATAAGTCAATTTTACTTCCCCTAAATACAGCAGCAAGTAGTCCCCAACTACATACAGAAATACCAGTGGTTTCTGGTTTCAGATATTTAGGTATAGATATATATACCCATCCATTGACAAAATTGTGTCAAAAGATTACAAGAGCCTTAAGAAGATAATATCTGACGAGTTAAACCGTTGGTCAATATTATTAATCCCATTTTCAGTCAGGCTTTCAGTAGTCAAGCCCCATATTCTCCCTAAAATACATTTTCTGGTAAGCATGATTCACTTACCGCCACCTCCAGGATTTTGGGAGAAGCTACAGGGGCTAGTATTCAAATTGATATGGCGTGAACAACATCCACGAATCAGCAATTCCACACTCCAAAACAGTAGGAAAGCAGGAGGGCTATCGGTTCCTAATTTCGAACAGTACTATTTCTCTTTTATGCTCAGGCCGTTGCTAAGATGGTTCAATAATGATTCTGACATACCATGGGTGAATATGGAGAGGCACATTGTATCTCCATATACACTCAAAGATATCCTCGTTTCTGGTCTATCCCAAAGCTATTTCCGTATTAAATTCGGCACAATTATAGCACATTCAATTAACGTTTGGAAATATATTGCCGAAACGGGACAGTGGAACACAAAATGGCACCTAGATACCCCTATTTTTGATAACAACTTCTTACTGTTGGGAGGGAAACCAGCTACATTTCCCAATTGGCAAAGACAAGGTATTCACAAACTATCTGACATATAGTGAATACGGTCTCAGATCCTTTCAAGAGCTCAAACAAATCTATAATGTCCCTAGTAGTAGTACATCCTTCTTTTTTTATTTACAGTTACACACTGCACTGCGCACTTATGGTGTCCCATGGAATCAGCCTTTACCAGGTCACCCTTTAATGAATATAGTGAGTGGCATAAATGTAAAAAAAATTTTGTTTCTGGGTTATAAAATAAAATACAAGGAAAACTAAACAGAACTACAGGTAATACCATTGTCTGGAACATAGATTTAAATAATTACAACGCCTGCATAAATTGGCAGAATGTATGGGATAATATTCGTAATTATAATAATCAATTAACTCATTACAAACTGATACAAAGATTTTATCGGAAACTCTGTCAACATTTTTTTTTACAAAGTCCTCTATGTGCTTTATGTCCGCAAAAAGTCATAGGAACATACATACATATGATGTGGGAATGTCCAGGAGTACTAGCTTTTTGGGCCAAGGTTGCATTATTTCTCACCAATATAACGGAGATAAACATACCTTGTTTGCCACACATTTTATTATTAAATGATGATTCATCTCTAAAATTAACACCTCACAAAAAGAGAGTGTTTCTGGCCGGTTTAACGGCAGCAAAGAAAATGCTCGTAATGAGATGGAAACCACCCCATAGTCTCAATATTTACCGTTGGAAACTGTCCTTCTACGAAGTATTGAGATTAGAGGCATCCAGTGCTAAGAGCACAGGGAGCAAGGACAGAATCGATCCAAATATTACTTACTGCGGCCCATAAGGTAAAATCAGTACTCCACTAGGTTGAACACTTGTATCTTGACACCAGAGAATGAACAAAAATCATGTTGCTGTTGTTTTTTATCTTTTCTTTTTCTGTTTACTGTTGTATTTTTTGTTGTTGTTTCTAAATTGTATTTTCCCTATTACTTTGTAACAGGATCAGAGGTTATCTAACAAACATAATTATGATTTATTTTTAATTAATTGTATCCTATACATGTATGCATCATGGTTTCCCCCTATCCTAAAATGTCTATGCAAACCCGGGGGGCTGGGAGGGGGGTTAAGAAGCGGCCTGGGCTGTCTTGCAGCCACAGGACCGCCAGAACGGAAGAAAAGACTGTCACAACTGCAAACAGTCAGGCTACACAGTATATGAATATACTGACGGACAATCTATATACTGAAAATAAATTTTTTATGCCACTGTGTGAATTAATATGAAATGCTGATGTGAATGTCTCTTTCCTCTGAAGTTGGTCACACTAACTAACCCTAATGTTTAATGTTTAATCTTACATGCAGCCTAATTACATCACAGTGACATCATCAATTGTCAGATCTCTCTCTCTATCTTGATCGCTCTCTCCCTCTCTCTCTCTCTCTCTCTCTCTCTCTCTCTCTCTCTCTCTCTCTCTCTCTCTCTCTCTCTCTCTCTCCCTCTCTCTCTCTCTCTCTCTCTATCTCTCTCTCTCCCTCTCTCTCTCCCTCTCTATCTCCCTCTCTCTCTCCCTCTGTATCTCCCTCTCTCTCTCCCTCTGTATCTCCCTCTCTCTCTCCCTCTGTATCTCCCTCTCTCTCTACAGTATCTCCCTCTCTCTCTACAGTATCTCCCTCTCTCTCCATCTCTCCCTCTCTCCCTCTCTCCCTCTTTCCCTCTCTCCCTCCGTCCGTCCGTCTGTCCGTCTCTCTCTCTCTCTCTCTCTCTCTCTCTCTCTCTCTCTCTCTCTCTCTCTCTCTCTCTCTCTCTCTCTCTCTCTCTCTCTCTCTCTCTCTCTCTCTCTCTCTCTCTCTCTCTCTCTCTCTCTCTCTCTCTCTCTCTCTCTCTCTCTCTCTCTTGCCTCCCTTCCTCTCTCGTCTGCCTGGTATATTACACTGAGCCCTACTGAATGCACACAGCATGAGGATTAGTCACTATCACAGGGCTCACTGGCCCCAGATCAGTTCTCCAGGGTTAAGGTGCAGCCCTTCTATCTGTGTAGATACAGCGTTTTTCACTACTGCCCTGCTAAAGAACACGTCAGAGAGTCTAATGCTACTAGGACTCCTTTGAGATGCGTCCTTAAGTCACCCTATATCCCTCTCTCTCTGTGTGTCTGTCTGTCTCTCTCTCCCTCTCGCTGTGTGTCTGTCTCTCTTCTCTCCCTCTCTGTCTGTCTCTCTCTCTCCCTCTCTCTCTGTGTGTCTGTCTCCCTCTATGTGTCTGTCTCTATCTCTCTCTATCTATCTCTATCTCTATCTCTCTCCTTATCTATCTCTCCATTTCAGTTTTTTCCCTCTCTCTCTCTCTCTCTCTCTCTCTCTCTCTCTCTCTCTCTCTCACCTTATCTCTATCCCTCTTTCTCTTTCTCTCTCTCTTTTTGTTTCTCTCTCTCTCCTTATCTCTCTCCCTCTTTCTGTTTTTCTCTCTCTCTCTTTTTCTTTCCGTTTCTCTCTCCACCAAGCCACTTCAACTCATTCAGAACGCAGCGGCCCACCTGATCTAGAACCTACCAAAGTCAGCCCATGTTACCCCACTCCTTAGAGACCTGCACTGGCTCCCCATCACCGCACAAATCTGCTTCAAGGTCCTCAACCTGGCATATCGAGCAGTGAAGGGAACGGCTCCTGCCTACTGTACCTCCGGTCAATGGTCTCTAACTACACACCCTCAAGACCCCTCCATTCTACATCTTCTGGCCGTCTCAGACCCACTCCCCTCCGAGCTCCGAGGGAACCTTGCTCCACAATGCTGGAATGGACTTCCCACCACAGTTAGGACAATCAAAACCCGACCAATCGTTTACCGTCGACTAAAAATACACTTCTTCAATCAATATCTGAAATTAAAGAAGAACTAAAAAACGAACCTTCTTACTGTCTTCTACTATCATGCACTCTTCCACTAATGATCTTCCTTGCCTATATTACTACCTACTATACTATGTCTCTACTACTATGCACTCAACACGGCAGCACCCAAGTTTCAACACTGTTTGATGAACATTGTTACTCAGCTGAAAGAGTTGTCACTGTAAGAAAAAAAGCTGCAAGAAAACGGTAAATGTCTGGCATCAATGGTTGCCAAATACTTACTGTCAAATTACAGTAAAATCAAATACATTTATAGATTACAACCTTTATTTAATGGTTAATATTTTGATAAAAGGTAATTTACTGTATTTTATGGCATTTACACTTAAAGTAGAAAAACAAAAGTAATCTGTAAAATAATACAGTGAATTTCCCGTGAAAAAACGATTTTTTTTACAGTGTACTCTTCCCTTTGGATAAATGCGTCAGCTAAATGACTAAATGTGTTTAGTTTCCAATTGTAGTCCATTCCATGAAGATACATGAGGTGACAGTGGCTCAGGAGGTAGAGCGTCGTCTAGTTATCAGAAGATTCCCAGTTCGATTACAGCTCCTCCCGTCAGCATGTCTAAGTGTCCTTGAGCAAGACACTTAACCCCCTAACTGCTCCTGCATGGTTTCCTCTATCGTGAATGGGTGAATGTGAGGCACAAGTTGTGAAGTGCTTTGGATAAGAGTTATGAATCCAGTCTTTTTAACATTTCCCCACACACTGAAATGCACGCGGACAGTAGGATATTTTAAGCTAAGTTTTCCCCTTAAATGACCATTTTCCTCTATGTCCATGAACATCTTTTGTAAATGACCTGGTAATTAATTGTTTCTGGCTTTAAAATACTATTTGAGTAGTTCTAAATGTAACTAAATCCATAAAATTTAAAGCTTTTAAAACGTTAAAAACAATTGATTGGTATTCACAATACCTATATATCATGATTTATAATCCTCATTGCTCTCTTCTGCAGTGTGCATATGCTTATAAGGTGCTTTTATAGGTTGGAACGGAGGCTGAAATAAAAAAAAGTCTTCAATTCCTCTTGGTTTTACCACCCTGTGTCTCCAGAGGAGTGTAACTAGATATTGTAAATTTAAACTTTTGATGTGCTCGCTGTTGTTACTGTACTGCTCGTCTCTCCATTGCGATGGCGTCCTCCAATCAATAAGGCAATTTGCTTTTCACAAACAGAAAAAAAAATTATATTAGCATTTATACGTTACTATAAATCATGTTATATCATTTTATGTACATTATAAAATATATTTACGACAACGCTCTCATTGTGAGAGGATATCCAAAAGCAATATTAATTGTAACCACTAAAACCACTTGGGCCCACTGGCAGGGCTCGCTCAACATGAGCCCTGGTGCAGGACGTTTTATGGAGCCCACTCCATCACGCGCGCACACACACACACACACACACACACACACACACACACACACACACACACACACACACACACACACACACACACACACACACACACACACACACACACACACACACACACACACACACACACACACACTATGGGCCCAGGTGCATCTGCACTCCCCACACCTTACTCCCCTGCTTGGCCCACTCAGCTGGGAAAGTGAGAAAGGAGTTTTGTGAAAGTGAGAAAGGAGTTTTGTGAAAGTGGGAAAGGAGTTTTGTGAAAGTTGGAAAGGAGTTTTGTGAAAGTTGGAAAGGAGTTTTGTGAAAGTGAGAAAGGAGTTTTGTGAAAGTGGGAAAGGAGTTTTGTGAAAGTGAGAAAGGAGTTTTCTGAAAGTGGGAAAGGAGTTTTGTGAAAGTGGGAAAGGAGTTTTCTGAAAGTTGGAAAGCTTATCTGCCCCTACCTCATGGAACACCCTGCAGGGATCTCTGAAACTAAACACTCTAGTGTCTATGGTCTGTTTAGAACCTTGATGACCAATCAGTTTACCACAAGATCTAATTGTTTTAAAATTGTTACCTTGTTATTTTAGTTTGTTAGCCTTGAGGCTAGCGCTATCAAACAGAGCACTGCATTAGCCTTAAGGCTAGCGCTATAAGACAGATCCCATCATTAGCCTTGAGGCTAGGGCTATAGAACAGAGCCCTGCATTAGCCTTGAGGAAAATAACAGTAACTAGACAATTCCGCGCGGGGGAAATTGTGAAAGTGTGGGTGACGCCTGTGCACCGCCGGCCAACGGGGGAGAGGGTCTCTCGCGAGTCTCTATGACAAACGGTTCAAAGGATACAAAAAGGGGGCGCGGCCTAAGGATCGGGGGAGTGGTCAACATAGACCAATCAAAGAGGATATCCCTACTGAGTGCAATGACACAACCCGCAACACTATTACACTATTACACAATATTACACTATTACACACTATTACACACTATTACACACTATTACACACTATTACACTATTACACTATTACACACTATTACACTATTACACACTATTACACTATTACACACTATTACACACTATTACACACTATTACACACTATTACACTATTACACTATTACACACTATTACACACTATTACACTATTACACACTATTACACTATTACACACTATTACACTATTACACACTATTACACTATTACACTATTACACACTATTACACACTATTACACTATTACACACTATTACACACTATTACACTATTACACTATTACACACTATTACACACTATTACACTATTACACACTATTACACCATTACACTATTACACACTATTACACTATTACACTATTACACACTATTACACTATTACACTATTACACACTATTACACTATTACACTATTACACTATTACACACTATTACACTATTACACACTATTACACTATTACACACTATTACACACTATTACACTATTACACACTATTACACTATTACACACTATTATACTATTACACACTATTACACACTATTACACTATTACACACTATTACACTATTACACTATTACACACTATTACACTATTACACACTATTACACTATTACACACTATTACACTATTACACTATTACACACTATTACACTATTACACACTATTACACTATTACACTATTACACACTATTACACTATTACATACTATTACACTATTACACTATTACACACTATTACACTATTACACACTATTACACTATTACACTATTACACACTATTACACTATTACACACTATTACACTATTACACACTATTACACTATTACATACTATTACACTATTACACTATTACACACTATTACACTATTACACTATTACACACTATTACACTATTACACACTATTACACTATTACACTATTACACTATTACACACTATTACACTATTACACACTATTACACTATTACACACTATTATACTATTACACACTATTACACTATTACACACTATTACACTATTACACTATTACACACTATTACACTATTAGACACTATTACACTATTACACACTATTACACTATTACACTATTACACTATTACACACTATTACACACTATTACACTATTACACTATTACACTATTACACACTATTATACTATTACACACTATTACACTATTACACAATATTACACTATTACACACTATTACACTATTACACACTATTACACTATTACACTATTACACACTATTACACTATTACACACTATTACACTATTACACTATTACACACTATTACACTATTACACACTATTACACTATTACACCGAGTACAATGGCACAATCCGCAAGTCTCTACGACAAACGGTTCAAGAGATACACTGAGGGGGTGTGGTCTAATGGGGCGTGGTCTAAGGATCGGGGGAGTGGTCAACATCGACCAATGAAAGGTGGTCAACATCGACCAATGGCACAATCCCCAAGTCTCTACGACAAACGGTTCAAGAGTTACACTGAGGGGGTGTGGCCTAAGGGGGCGTGGTCTAAGGATCGGGGGAGTGGTCAACATCGACCAATGAAAGGTGGTCAACAGGGGGAGTGGTCAACATCGACCAATGAAAGGTGGTCAACATCGACCAATGGCACAATCCGCAAGTCTCTACGACAAACGGTTCAAGAGATACACTGAGGGGGTGTGGCCTAAGGGGGCGTGGTCTAAGGATCGGGGGAGTGGTCAACATCGACCAATGAAAGGTGGTCAACATGGACCAATGAAAAATGAAAGAAGATATCCCTACTGAGTACAATGGCACAACCCACAAGACAGAGGGCGCTGTCCAGCAATTCAGTACTGCAACACAGTGATGGCCAATGATGGGTTAAGTGGATGATGTCATTGGCAGGTCAGCTCAGCCATGAGCCCTGAGCCTCACAGCTGTTAAGCCTGAACCAATCAGCCATGAGCACAATGACTTGCATATTCTGAAATTTCTTTACATGACTGCATTGTCACGTTGATTAAAAGAAAACTATAAGAGATGAAGCGTTGTGACTCGCACAAGAGCACTACAACGAGTAGGCGAAGGGTTGTGCGCGAGATTGTGGCATTCGTGCGATATTGTGGCACTCCTTCGGCGATCGGAACAGAAGGCTAAAAAAAAATGGATTTCTAGAGGGCGATTGCATGGCGGTCAATGGGGAGGAGAACCTTCAAACAAATGGTCGTCAGTTGAGATAGAAATGTCCAATTCCATTTATTTTTCTTTTGTGAGCGGGATGACAGCCGTGTCATCGTTTTGATGTGTTTGTTTTATTTCTACGTCCAAAATTGAGATCACACTCGCAATTCACCCAAGGTAGGGGGAAAAAGATTATTTCAGCTGCTACACTCTAAAATGCAATGCATTCCCAATGGGACCGAAATTTTACCGCTTAAAGTCGATTCGTAGCCAGACGGTGCGGTGAAACTTTTACGGGTTCGAAGACCGCAGTTGCCATAGGCAAGCCGCTCGTTTTGATACCTTTCACGTGTATGGTGCGCGAACGCTTACGTGTTGCAAAGTGTTTGAAACTCTAAATTGCACTGTATTTCCGAAATTTTACCGTTTAAAGTCGATTCGTAGCCAGACGGTGCGGTGAAACTTTACGAGTTCGAATAGCACATCGAGTTGGAGCAAGCCGGTCGTTTTGATACCTTTCACGTGTATGGGGCGCGAACGCTCTGGCACGAGTGTTGTTTGGAAAATCGGTGGATCTCGCACTCTAAATTGCATGCATTTCTGAAATTTTACCGTTTAAAGTCGATTCGTAGCCAGACGGTGCGGTGAAACTTTACGAGTTCGGAGACCGGTGTTGCCATAGGCAAGCCGCTCGTTTTGATACCTTTCACGTGTATGGGGCGCGAACGCTTACGTGTTGCAAAGTGTTTGAAACTCTAAATTGCACTGTATTTCCGAAATATTACCGTTTAAAGTCGATTCGTAGCCAGACGGTGCGGTGAAACTTTACGAGTTCGAATAGCACATCGAGTTGGAGCAAGCCGGTCGTTTTGATACCTTTCACGTGTATGGGGCGCGAACGCTCTGGCACGAGTGTTGTTTGGAAAATCGGTGGATCTCGCACTCTAAATTGCATGCATTTCTGAAATTTTACCGTTTAAAGTCGATTCGTAGCCAGACGGTGCGGTGAAACTTTACGAGTTCGGAGACCGGTGTTGCCATAGGCAAGCCGCTCGTTTTGATACCTTTCACGTGTATGGGGCGCGAACGCTTACGTGTTGCAAAGTGTTTGCAAAATCGGTGGAATAAAGAATAAATAAAAAGAGTATGGATATGTATAGTGTGGGTTGCAACCTGGCTTCGCCAGGTCACCCACACTAACTACTCCTAGGAAAAGAACAGTATCACGATCAAAAAAACAATAACAAGTAGCCTATGAGCAAGTGCA
>NC_140166.1:98240366-98262866 GCF_963971535.1 Notolepis coatsorum
TGATGTCTCTGGCAGTACGGCTGCATCAGTGGCTCATGACTGATGTCTCTGACAGTACGGCTGCATCAGTGACAAGACTCATCACTGATGTCTCTGGCAGTACGGCTGCATCAGTGACGAGGCTCATGACTGATGTCTCTGGCAGTACGGCTGCATCAGTGGCTCATCACTGATGTCTCTGGCAGTACGGCTGCATCAGTGACAAGGCTCATGACTGATGTCTCTGGCAGTACGGCTGCATCAGTGGCTCATGACTGATGTCTCTGGCAGTACGGCTGCATCAGTGGCTCATGACTGATGTCTCTGACAGTACGGCTGCATCAGTGACAAGACTCATCACTGATGTCTCTGGCAGTACGGCTGCATCAGTGACAAGACTCATCACTGATGTCTCTGGCAGTACGGCTGCATCAGTGACGAGGCTCATGACTGATGTCTCTGGCAGTACGGCTGCATCAGTGACGAGGCTCATGACTGATGTCTCTGGCAGTACGGCTGCATCAGTGGCTCATCACTGATGTCTCTGGCAGTACGGCTGCATCAGTGACGAGGCTCATGACTGATGTCTCTGACAGTACGGCTGCATCAGTGGCTCATGACTGATGTCTCTGACAGTACGGCTGCATCAGTGACAAGACTCATCACTGATGTCTCTGGCAGTACGGCTGCATCAGTGACAAGACTCATCACTGATGTCTCTGGCAGTACGGCTGCATCAGTGACGAGGCTCATGACTGATGTCTCTGGCAGTACGGCTGCATCAGTGACGAGGCTCATGACTGATGTCTCTGGCAGTACGGCTGCATCAGTGGCTCATCACTGATGTCTCTGGCAGTACGGCTGCATCAGTGACAAGGCTCATGACTGATGTCTCTGGCAGTACGGCTGCATCAGTGGCTCATGACTGATGTCTCTGGCAGTACGGCTGCATCAGTGGCAATACTCATCACTGATGTCTCTGGCAGTACGGCTGCATCAGTGACGAGGCTCATGACTGATGTCTCTGGCAGTACGGCTGCATCAGTGGCTCATGACTGATGTCTCTGGCAGTACGGCTGCATCAGTGGCTCATCACTGATGTCTCTGGCAGTACGGCTGCATCAGTGACAAGGCTCATGACTGATGTCTCTGGCAGTACGGCTGCATCAGTGGCTCATGACTGATGTCTCTGGCAGTACGGCTGCATCAGTGGCTCATGACTGATGTCTCTGACAGTACGGCTGCATCAGTGACAAGACTCATCACTGATGTCTCTGGCAGTACGGCTGCATCAGTGACAAGACTCATCACTGATGTCTCTGGCAGTACGGCTGCATCAGTGACGAGGCTCATGACTGATGTCTCTGGCAGTACGGCTGCATCAGTGACGAGGCTCATGACTGATGTCTCTGGCAGTACGGCTGCATCAGTGGCTCATCACTGATGTCTCTGGCAGTACGGCTGCATCAGTGGCTCATCACTGATGTCTCTGGCAGTACGGCTGCATCAGTGACAAGGCTCATGACTGATGTCTCTGGCAGTACGGCTGCATCAGTGACGAGGCTCATGACTGATGTCTCTGGCAGTACGGCTGCATCAGTGACAAGGCTCATGACTGATGTCTCTGGCAGTACGGCTGCATCAGTGACGAGGCTCATGACTGATGTCTCTGGCAGTACGGCTGCATCAGTAAGGCTGCATCAGTACGGCTGCATCAGTAAGGCTGCATCAGTACGGCTGCATCAGTGACTCATCAGTGCGGCTGCATCAGTGGCGTCACGGCCAACGAGTGGAACAAGACAAGACAACATTCAACATGATTTAACCACCAAGATCATTAGCGGTGGTATTAGCGTATCCCATACCTCCTGTCTAACAGACAGTGCTGACAATAGTCAAGCAAACAAATAGGCAAATAGACAATGTATTCATGCGGAACTGATAATTTCAAGTAGTGTGGGGTGTAGATGTATTCGGCTCTCGATAGCAGCAACTATTCTAAAATATGTATGAATAAGAGAGATATTACAAAGGGAGACATGTGCAAAGTAAGGGGCGACACTGTGCTTACAGGAGAGTCGTGCATGTGTCCAGGAGGTACATGCCAATATGCACCTGCCCGCCAATACACACCTGTACCACTACACACCAATACACACCTGCAGCTGCACACCAATACACACCTGCAGCTGCACACCAATACACACCTGTAGCTGCACACCATTACACACCTGTAGCTGCACACCAATACACACCTGCATCTGCGTGAGATGCATCCAGCTGCAGCCCCGCAGAACCATACTGGGCTCCTCACACTGTCTGCGCCCTGTTCCCGCGCGTTACGAAATCTAAGAGGATAGTCTACAGTGGGGGCGGGGCCCCCTAAGCTCCGGGGCCCCCCCACACTGCGGGGGGTGCGGGGGCCTCCGCTACGCCACTGCCTGCACCGTGCACGCCAATATGCACCTTCAACTATACACTAATAAGCAGCTGCAACTACAGTATACACTAATACGCACCTGCAACTATACACTAATACGCAGCTGCACGACCAATATGCACCCGCAGCTGCGTGTCGATACGCACTACAATACGCACCTGAATCTGCATACCATCAGCAGGGCCTCTTTTGCCCCCACTATGACTGTGATGCTCCACAACATGCTCGCACTAAATCGGTCTTTGTTTCACATCTGCTTAGTATTTTGTCTTCAGTCGTGTCTCTTCCGGACTCGAGCCTATGTACAGGCACTTTGCCTCCTCGCCTCCTTCCACCCACAGCTTCAACCACAAACTTATTAGTTCAATCAATGCACCACACACCCTCCCCTCTCCCGCACCACCGGCACATGGCAGTGGTCTGAACTGATCCACCACCAGAAAATAATCCATTGGGATAATATAATGGGGGTATCGGTATTTCAATTCAGGAGTGAGTTTACACACAGGCCATGGCCTATAAATAGCAACATGAATTAATAGTGAGGCAGTTAGGAGAGTTTGATGCCAGAGGAAGACGAGGAGACAATTTCAAATAGTTAAGAACCTTATTGAATTAGATCACATGTGTTGGAATTAATTGCACGTGCCACTGCTGCTGTGTGGGAAATAAAGATATATACTATTTCTTACTGTCGTTCACAATTGGTTGGTCCTAGCAGGCTTGTTTTATTGTTTTGCTTGTGCATGTCTGTGCTGATCGTATCCCTGTTGCGCCAGGGTTTTCTAAATGAATTAACAGTTAACTATAATGTCTAGTAATCGCTTCATTTCATTTTTATTTAAAATCTTTATTTGACACTGAGGTTACCCTCATTTACAGCGACAACAAGCTTACAAAACAAGACACAGTTGAGCAGACACAATAAATAAGAATAAATAAGAATAAATAAATAAATAAAATAAAATCACATAGGACTTCTTTTTACTGCATTTAAAAGATCATACTTTTAAATGCAGCAAAGGAAGGTAGAACCTTCAGTTGGAGGGCATTCCACATCTTGCATCAGAGGAAAAAGCCGTTTTTCCTAGTTCAGAGCAAACTGGAGGAATCGTAAGAACCAATTAACTAATGTGTTAATTCATATAATATATTAAATAATATAAAAAATATATTAAATAAACATAATAATATATGAATTAACACATTAGTTAATTGGTTCTCACGATTAAATGTATAACAACATTAACTAACATAATATTTATAAACTATTGTATAATATTATTATGAAATAGTTTATAAATATTATGTTAGTTAATGTTGTTATACATTTAATCGTAAGAACCAATTAACTAATGTGTTAATTCATATATTATTATGTTTATTTAATATATTTTGTCACTTAGATAAAGTTTAAATAATGGCCTATTTAAACATTGTGTGGCATCATATGAACTAGTGCAGGCTTTAGTGTCACTGCATCCTCCCACTGCACTGTAGTGACTCATCACAGTGGCAAGCAGCCTATTTAAACACAGAGGAATATCCTACTATGAAACGAGGACCACTCTGTCCGCCTGTCTGCATCTATCTTTCTCCTCAATGGGTTGGCCGATTCATCTGGCATTTCATATCATTTCAAACCTTATTTATTATTATTATTTTTTCTCGAAAAGCGTGTATAATCAAGTGTATAATACAGACATAAGCAAATAAAAGCATATCAAATCCCACAGCATATAAAACAAACACAACAAGACGAAGCATAAAGCAAGGATAACAAATCAATTAAAACACGTGCAATTTGATTGACAAAGGTTGGAGATCAAGGTTTTAAACAGAGGGGATAATCTCAAGCTGTGATTTCACATGGGCATTGAGTAGGCCTATTGGCATAGGCATGGACTGATTAAGCAGTTTTTTTACACGCTGTTTATGAGCATTTTTGGCAAGTCTGCAATCCCCAGAAGTCTGTATGTAGTATGGCGGTGCATCCCCAGGCATGGACACATTCTGAGCATTTTTGGCAAGTATGTGCAGAGTTGTAGTGTCCCGGGAAGTCTGCACGTAGTCGGTGATGTGCACATCCCCAGGTATGGACTAGTTCAATGATAATAATAGGGTTGATAATAGGTTAGCATGCTAAAGGCCTCTCCTTCAGATGTACCCCTACTTCAGATGTATCCCTACTTCAGATGTCTATGCCTCAAATACAATTATTTAAATACATGTGATGTCATCTACTATCTCTAATTTAAATACATGTGATGTCATCCACTATCTCTAATTCAAATACATGTGATGTCATCCACTATCTGTATCTGTATCTGTATCACTGTATCACTATCTGTATCTGTACTTCTGTATGACAACTATTAAAGAAACTTGAACTATCTCTATTCAAATACATGTGATGTCATCCACTATCTCTAATTTAAATACATGTGATGCCATCTACTATCTCTAATTTAAATACATGTGATGTCATCTACTATCTCTAATTTAAATACATGTGATGTCATCTACTATCTCTAATTTAAATACATGTGATGCCATCTACTATCTCTAATTTAAATACATGTGATGTCATCTACTATCTCTAATTTAAATACATGTGATGTCATCTACTATCTCTAATTTAAATACATGTGATGTCATCTACTATCTCTAATTTAAATACATGTGATGTCATCTACTATCTCTAATTTAAATACATGTGATGTCATCTACTATCTCTAATGTTTGATTACCATGTGGATGTCAGACTGGAATTAGTTCTTGATTAGTTCCTGAAAGGTGCTGATGATTGGATGAGAAAAGTGTGTACGTGTGTGTGTGTGTGTGTGTGTGTGTGTGTGTGTGTGTGTGTGTGTGTGTGTGTGTGTGTGTGTGTGTGTGTGTGTGTGTGTGTGTGTGTGTGTGTGTGTGTGTGTGTGTGTGTGTGTGTGTGTGTGTGTGTGTGTGTGTGTGTGTGTGTGTGTGTGTGTGTGTGTGTGAGAGACACGATTTGAGATCATTTTGACCTCAAAACATGCTTACACTGGTATCAGACCAAGTGGTGCAGAATGGAGCAGAGCAGAGCACCTCAGCGAGGGAGTTATCCATCATCTCCAGCCCATCAATGATTAATGGCTAAAGTGGTTCCATTTTCATGGTAGAGAACATTACAATCTTGCATTTGTGCATTTTGGCTCCTTATACCAAGTCCCCAAACAGCTCTCCCTCCCAATCACATAGGATAATGCTCCCCCCCCCCTATTACGTTATTCCTGTTGGTTGGTTCGGTATCTGTGCATGAATAGCTCAGCTAACCATTTCTTATAAAACCATGTCTTTTGTCAAACCGCTCCAATCACCGCCCAAACTCACTTCTCCGACAGAGGAAGTGCCTTCTGCATTCACTTAAGCGATATCTGCAGTCGTTTTTACAATGTTGTCCAAAACAGAAATATCTGCTAAATTCACCGTAAAATCAATGGAGTGCTTTCAATTTTGAATAATCTTTGTTCTCAGCTACACGGGTACAGTGGGTCAAGTACCTTTACTGCAAAGGACAGTAAGAAGCAATGTCCTAGACCTAGAGTTACACACAAAAGGAAGAAATCTAATGGTATATTTTCACCCAAAATGAATGTCATTTTGGTTGCTGATCGTTGCAAATCTCAGATACTGCATTTGGGGAAATGCAGGTGTCATAGCAGCATGGGGGTGTGGGGTACAGCTAGGATAGGTAACAATAATAGCACATAGAACCAAGTGCAAAGTAATAACGATGCTAGTTGATTATAGTGATGCTAGTAGTACTAGTAGTGAACAGTAGTGGGAAACAAAGCTCCGCCCACAAATGTGTCTTGGCCACGCCCACACAAACTGCATCATTGCTTACAAACAGTGAAAGTGGCTAGAATGTAAAGATTCCCTTGGAGGGGCTACCTCTTGATGAGAACACGATAAACATTTTATATGACTATACTGTATGCTAACTGGAGTAACAGCAGGAGGAATTCACCTTGAATTCAATCTCACTTCTCTGTCAGATATAACTAGAGGTCACTGGAGCTTGTTTACTTGCCTATTCCAGCTCTCCTCCAAGACGTACTGTGACCTATAATGCCACAATCTGAGATGCATTTATTTTCCTGAAAAGTTGCTACAGTATATTACGCTGTAATACGGTCATTCTTATCTATTTATATAAAAAAAAAATTAAAGGAAGGAAGGAGAGGATTTATTCCTCAGATAGTGGATTATATCACAATGGTAAGAAGTTAGAATGGCATTCTGTCAAATGTGATGATTTCCATGGGCTTATCTGGTGTTTAAGATACATTTTCAGATACACTGGAAGCCAAAGAAAGTGGTGAATCAGCAGAAAATAACTCCCAAGTTGTTCACTAAAACATTATGAAAAAAAGGTATGACTACATTTTGTATAAACATAAAGGCATGACGTGAACTCCATGTCTAAAAATACTGGTGTGGTGCTTTAACCTGTTAAGCCCTAGACCATATTTTCAGAACATTTTACAAAAAAAACATACCTAAGTAAATGGAAGAGTGCTCCACTTCTACAAAGTCCATTTGCATGTTCTTGGTATCTAGGGACATCTATGGATCTCAGGGAAGGTATTCCCAGTGTCAGAAATGTTGTGTCTGTTACTAGGCTTGAGTAAATTGTAATGAATCATAGGATAATATAGATGTCTCCTTATAACTACCATGCTAACATTGGCCAGGCGTGAAAAAGTGTGCCACTGAACTCATCCAGCACCTTATTGAGATCACGTGTACAAAAAATATAAGCAAATAAATGAAGGGAATATGATTAAAGCCCAACCTCTAGGTTAAACCCTACTGATCAATTATGGGTAGTTTACATCATTGGTATATAATTTCATTATTTATTTTTTTCCATTTGACACCGGAAATGCCACTCTGAAAGAGTTAAAAAGGTCCACGCACGAATAACATGCACGCGCGAATCAAAAAAGCTTATCAAACGCCGACGTCACAACAGGTGCATATTAATGAGCCGAATCTAAAAGCTTATCAGACGCTAGCACCGAGCACGGCCGTGACGTCACTTCAGGAAACGTATGCCTTATGTCCGTCCGGGTCATAGTACTAGATCAATGGTGGCTCACTCGGTGCATCACAGTTAACCTATATCTCCGCCGTCCCTGCTACACGCAGTCGGGACCACTACACTCACTGGCGTTAGCCTATAGCCCGCCGTCCCTGCGGGTGGTTCTCTCCTCTTTGTGTGCCCCCGTCCCTGCGGAGGAGCTTGTGGACTCGACAACAGCGGCGGCCGCAGGGCGCCGGAGCCCGCAGCGCTAGTTAGCTCATAGATATCGTGTAACACTAGCCTTTACGGGCTCGAGCACCCTACGGCTGCCGCCGCCGCCGCGTCCATGGGCCCCCCGGCAGGGCATCCGTGGGGACGGGGTGTACAGAGAGGAGAGAACCATTTTGGGTCGGCCGTTCATGCCGGCCAGCGAGCCGGATGTCGGGATATGTTGTTAGCACAATAGCTACCAAGCTAAGCTATGTTATCTACTAACGTTATAAACACAATATGTGTACAACGACACAATGATTTACATTATTACAAATATGGTAACGTGGTTGTGGCTTTTACAAATAGTGGTTAGCTTTAGAGATGGATGGATGGCTATAATCACGGAGCAATAGTGAGGTGAAACAGATACATTTCCATTCGGCTAGTAGTAGCAAGCATATATCTATGGTAGCAAGGCTCTCTGCCTGCCACTAGCTGTGTGACTCTCAGCGCCCCCTGTTGTCCTGCACCTGTTGTGACGATCATTTCGATTACACACGCACAGAGTTGTGCTGAGTCCCGCAGCATATGACAAGGCTCTGTGAGTGAAATATGAATACCATGGCGAAAATATGAAATATTGATCAGAATCACGTCGTATGCCGTTATTGGCAGAATTCGCATGAACTTGAAACCCGTCGTACGACGTTATTGGCAGGAAAAGGGTTAAGAGGTTAACCCTGTTAAAAAAGACATTAGAAACTTCAGAGGCCAGAGGGTGGGACCTATAAACACATGAAGGGTGCCGTGACTGAATAAAAGGTTGAGAAATCCTGGTATATATGGTGTGGCTCTTTGTGATACCACAGTAATTTTTGTGGCTCTTAGTCTCTGACTGGTTGGCCACCGCTGCCATAGAGGCTTTCAGGAAGTGTAGTTTTGAAAAATTCCAACGCAGATCCAGAGCTATGGATGACCTCTACAGAATGGCCACAAAAAAACTACAATTCCCATGGTTCAAGGTTTTCCAAAATGGTTGCCTCTCGCGAAATAACCCTGACCAAAACTAAATGAAAATATATCTAATAACACTTTAACCTATTGTTAAACTAATGTATTGATGATAATATACATTATAAATGCTGTTGTGACATGGTTATGATATTTATACTTGAATATGTTTGAGAGAGAGAGAGATTGATTTATGACATGTCATTTGCGGTCCGCCGACGGACCGCACGGGCGGAATAGGTTAACGGTTTGGTAAACTAATGTATTGTTGAAAATATACACTATGACTGCTGTTTTGACAGGATTAGGGTCTTTACTCTTGGAGGACCACTCGGGCTAAAGAGGTTAAATGATATATTTGATCAATATAATTGTATAATTTTTTTTATGATTTCTCTACGTAAAAATTATATATAGCACCTTTAATTTTGTGTTTGACCATACATATATGTTTTGAACCTGTCCAACTGAGTTTTCCTTTTAAATCACTCAACCGTGTGGGAAGTCAATGTTCAGTTTTCTTTGCTCTTGAATTGTTTACATTATTGTGCCAGACCGGCTGGCGTGGTAATAGATGGCCGCTATATGTCGGCCAAGGTACTGGGGCATATGCCCATATTAGGAGTTCCGGATAAACCCGCCAGAGCAGAGCGCATCAGCACAGATGAAGCGCACTTGTGTCAGATGTGCCCGAGACAGGTGAGCGCAATCACCACACCATAGAAAATGGAGACAGAGTGACAAAATGAAAAAAATGCTGTCTGTGTGACCCATGCTGTGTTTATCTGCTTTCGGAAGTAGGACCCTGCTGTGTGCTATACCCCCTGACTGTATAAGAACCCGCCTGTGCATCGACTCCTGCTTGTTTGACGTCTCTTCTCCCGGATCATCCCCTGCTCATACAAAAACCGCTCTCTGTGGACCGAGACCCGCTAACGGACCAAGACGCTTCTCTAGGATTACGGACTGGCTGACGCTCACACTAACCCCTCCTTTCCCCCTAAACAACATTAAAACTGCTGTTAAACGTGCTTCTACTGTGTACCGTGTGCATTTTTTGGTAAATCCAATCCAGTGACAACTCAGAACACTCCTGAGTCTGTCACAATATATTTTAAGGTGGCAGTGCAAAGTGAAAACTCCTTTCCCACTTGCACAGTGGAGTGATCCAAGCAAGAGTGTAAGGTGTGGTGAGTGCAACTGATTACTCAACATGCAAACATCACCTATAGCACCTTTAAGTCGTTGTTATCAAGTTGCACCAGCAGTGCTTCAGTCACATCCAGGGGGCCTCCCGTAGCTCTCCGCTGAGCACATCTTCCTCCCATGTTCCTTCATGGGTACAGAGCTAACGAAGACGATGAGGTACAGTGTGCTGACTCGCCTCTCCGCTTCATGATGAATGCGATTTAAATATGAATGAGAGGGTGGATGATCCGCGCCGCGCAGAGATGGCAAAACAGCTTGTTTGCATCACTGGCTCTGAGGCCCAGGGAGCTCCACGCAGTGTGATGCAGAATTTTACATTTGATTTGATTCAAATGCATTGTCATCATTTGGCACAAGTACAGTACAACGAAAATAAGTTTGGCATCCAACCAGAGAGCAAATGTAACATTCAAGTGCAATAGTAATGTACAATGTAGCCTACAGGTGATTAAACTGGGTATAAAATATATGAATGAGTACTACTGAGTAATGGTGCTAATCAGATGTATGTACAGAGTTGTAGTATAATTTTTGTATATAAATACACTATGGTAGTAAGTCATACTGGCCAGCAGTGTAACTAGTAAGAGTAGGTAAGGGATATCTACCAATATAGATATAGTATCTACAGGTATGTAAAAAGGAGTGTATGCAGGACATATGTGGATATATATACTGTAGGATATGTGGTAGTATATATACATACTACTTATATTATATACACGGATACAGCATTATTGTCCATGCTATCATTCAGAGTTAAGGGTTGACTATAGTCGCAGAATCATAGGACTCTTCCTCATGTATATAACATTTTGCAACGTGCTAATACATATTTAGCTGATTTCTGAAATGTCACCATTATTGTTGTAGCACTTCCTGCTCTGAGACTGCATTCAGTTGCATTTACCCCAGCCCCTTATACATGCAGCCTGTCCTGGCAAAACCAACCAACATCCAATGATTCAATTCAACAAAATGTGTGCATCAAATTGCAATGCAAAGATTTTATCTCAACATATCAATCTGTCTGGGGTTGCATTTTGTTCGGACAAAGATAAAAATGATTTGTGCAAAGTTTGGGAAAGATTCGTTGCGATTTAGAGGTAGCACACAGCATGTGAAATATATGAAAATGGGCCTTTTTGGGCGTTTTACTAGATAACATGACAAGGCAATTTCAAAAACGGCAAGAAATAGTTTTTGAGAACAACATTTATTAACCCTAACATTTAAGAACAAAATATTTGATAACAACATTGAAATAGTCTTTCAAACATGTCTCAAGCATCCTAGAGTCCTAGACCTGGTCCAGCTTGCGCTTGCAGCAGCGAAGATTTGGCCGTGTTGAGCGGTCATGCTCAACTGCCTGTAGCACATTCTGCAGGTGCTCCTCGCTCCTGGCTGCTGCCACAAAGTCTGACGTCAGTTTGACGCCATGCTCGGCACAGTCATTCACAACATTGATGGCACATACATTCACTGCACCCATCTGAAATGCTGTATTGGTAACCCAATCCTCTACATCCAGTGAAAGAAACGCGGGATCGATGTGCATCAGGTGCATGCCGAACCAGCAGTCTCGGTTGGCAAGGTCAGCCAAGCTGGTGGTCGGCGAGAGGGTTGGAAACTTTGGCTTGCCGAAGCCAGTGCCAAAGCGGAGCTGTGGGGCTTGCATGGATATATCAGCCGGCTTTTGCTCCAATATAGCATCTGCAAGTGCGCGCCGCTCGCCAACTGGCACCTTGGTGCTGAAGAGTGCCAGGGGCAGCATCTCACCTGACAGGTACCATAGGTGCCGCTCCAGCGCCTTAATCGCTGATGCTGCGATGCCCGCGTCAACAGACTTGTATGCGTACAGGTTGTGGTAGAGTGTAAGGTCATTCCATGCCGCATCTACGGCCGTGTCGCAGGTCAACCACCACGTTGCGTAGATGTGCGTGATGAAGTTGGCAAACGCCCGAATCTTCAGCACCTGCTGCTGTGTAGTGATGGTCCCCTGAGGAAGCAAGGCAATGTGCTCCTCCATCAAGGCCAGCTTGAGAGTGTAGAGCAGCTTAGCCATCCACTGCGCCTTGTGCAGTGCTCCCGGTCGTTGGAAGTTAACTGGAGTGTGCTCTGCACTGTCTGCACTCAGATCAGTGGCGGCTCGCCACTAGGGGCGCAAGGGCGCCGACCCACCTGCTGGCCAGCTGCTGTTAAATCAGAGAAGAAGACAATAAAACTTTTTCGTTTTTGTGTTTTATAGCCCTATAAATAATATAAACATGTTTAAAATGAATAATATTTACTCATTTTAAGTATGTTTGTATTTCCAATGCACAATATAACGTTATTATCTAAATTAAAAAAACATCGTTTTCATGAGCAGGAAGTGACGTTTTTTTTTTAATTTTTTCGTATTTCTCGCCCGGGCTAGAAGCGATAGCGCTCTGAGTGCGCGTCACAGTTTGATCGCTGTCTCCGTCACAGCCAATCAGTGCATACGGCGTTGTGCGTTGAAATATGACTATTATGTTGGAATCCGAGCGCGATTTGAAGCGGTCTAGGCAGCAGCGTGAACTTCCGTGAAGAATTTCCATAGCCGCATTTTCGTGGAGACGCTCTCTGATTGGCCGACGCGATGCCAGTTTTTTTCCATAGCCGCATTTCTCGGGTTGGCTTAGAGAGAGAATGCAACACAGCAACAGCAGTTCAGTCGACTCGTCAACAACAACAGCAACTACACTGAGCTTAGGCACTCTTTCAAAGTTGGTTAAGGTTAGAGTTTGTCTTAGAGCATGGCGATAGAACGCCAGGTAGTTTGCAGGCTGTTCGAGGCGGAAATGGACAAAGACACAGCTCTTCACTCACACAGCTTGTTGGCAAACAACAAGCTATATGGATGCGGAGTCGGACAATGGATGGACATCAACACAGGCTGGATGGACAATGCCATGGAGTGGATATACTTTATCAACAAGCCAACAACAAGGTAGATTAGCGATCTTAACTCTAGTTTAATACATAACATGATACGTTGTCTACTGATGCCGCATAACGTTGTAACGTTACAGCTACTGCTAGCTGTTAGCTCCGTTAGCTTAGCTGGCCACTTTTATAATTACTGCATGGAAACGGAGTAATGTTAACGTTTAAACGTTATGTCGAGGTCATACAATACTACAGTCGACATAAGGTTAACGTTACCCCGTTTCCATGAAGTGTTTAAATAGCAGCAATCTTGTTGAAAATGTAACTTTACTAAAATGCTCTCTGGCAGTAAATGGCAGTTTTCGCTCTCTCTCGCTCTCTCTCTCTCTCTCTCTCGCTCTCGCTCTCTCTCTCTCTCTCTAATTTCGCCGCATGTGGGACATAACCACTCAGACAATGAATGGTAACTTGTTTAAAATAACGAGCTTTACAAATGTGTTTATTATTGAATGGATCTGACATCATCTGAGAGAGAGAGAGAGAGCGAGAGAGAGAGAGAGAGCGAGAGAGAGAGAGAGAGAGCTGTGCGTGTTTGTGTTGCTGCTGATGCATAATGAATGAATGGTGAGTTGTTTAAAATGACAACATACATGTGTTAATTATTTGATTTGATTGATCCGAGAGACAGAGAGAGATTGCTCCAGAGCATCTCAGAGCATTACATTTTCAACTCGACCTATTAACGAGAACTGCGACCTACAAGGCACCAGCGCCAGCGGCCGCCACTGACTCAGATACACAAGACATAGCTGCACGAACTCGCGATAGTCGCCTCGCTTGTAGTCGAGCACTCCTGCAGCACACACAATTAGTTCAACTTGCCCAGGAACGGTGGTTCGGCATCGCCAGGAATGTAGCGGGCCAATGGGCCGCTGTCCTTGTGTGGCAACAGGTTCCAGTTGTCACGCAGACGTGTAAACAATGTAACCTCTGGCCAGCGTGACGTCTCCACCTTGAGGTCAGTGAAGATGTGGCTGAGGAGCACCTCGCCGATGTGTTTGACGCGGTGGTGTCAAATGCCATGTTGACAACCTGATCGGTGCAGCACCAGTCCTGCAGCAGCTTGCATGTCAGCCGGGCAATGATCGTTCCACATGCCTCATCAGTCCCCTTCATGTATGCTGGCACACCAAGCAGTTTGAGCCGCTCCGTGTCTATGATCACCACTGTCAGACGCTCCTCCAACTGGTGCACATTGTTGAACATTGGCGTCAACTTGCTGTCCCAGTGCAAGGTGCACATGGGAGGTGGTGTCCACTGTTCTTGCTGGTCCTCACTGATGGCCTGCAACACGTGGCAGCACGCTCGGTCTGCTGTTGCATAGTATGTGGAGACCATTGCCGAATTGCCACCGGATTCCTCTATCAGACCGCGCGTGAAGGCAGCCTGCTGCATTGGTGTGATCTTCAACCGTGTAGCCAGTGACACAAGACTCGGCCGGCTGAGAATGTCTGATGGAATGAAGGCTGTGGTGCCAGTCTTCTTACGCTCACGGGTGGGTGTGTTCTCAGCCGGTGGAGCAGCTGTTTCATCTGCATTGCTGTCTTCATCACTTTCGCTTTCCAACACCACCGCCATGCTGGACCTCGCAGTCATCTCCTGCTGCTCCTTGGTAAAGCATGCCTGCTGCGCTGCTTCACGCTCCTGTCGCCGTTTCAACTTGGATTGCAGATTGGCATCCAATGCTCCAAATGTGGCCACTCTGTCGCCCTTCATGCTGGCCAGGAAAGCAAATGTCATCTGGATCACAGATCAGCTCCTCTGCATTTGGAGATCACAGCGGGAATGTGGCATCCAGCTTGTGCGCCATTGCGTCCACCAGTCGAGCTGTAGCCTCACTGGAGCGCCTGGCCTTTGGAATGTGCCGCAGCTTGTTGCTAGCATCGACAAGCGCTACCATCTTGTCGCATGCTCGACGATCACTCACCATTGGAATATTGGCCTTTCCATAAAATGGCCGCACCTGCTCCAAAACGTCATTAGCCGCATGGAACCGTGACAAGGCTCCGGTCAAACCTGGCCGCTTGGCATGCAGTTGCGTGTCGTAGTTGTACAGCATGCACCGCAAGATCTGGCGACCACTTGGCAGTTTGGCACCAGTGATGATGGCATCTGCATTGGTTATGCTGGCGCCCAGACCTAAGACCAGGCTGCGGCTGCACTGGCGGGAGCCTAAGGGTGGCGACGCCATCTTGTGAGAGCTGGATCCTGTGGTGGGTGATGGTGGCGTTGACTCCGTTGAGGGATTGAGTAAACTGATGAATTGCTAACCAGTACTGACCAGAATTGAGTAAACTGCGATGCAGAGCCACACAGGCAAAGCTATTTATAGGCCCATCCCCCAAAAATTGCAGGTGCGAGATGTAACAATGTTGCAACTCACACACACACACACACACACACACACTAACGCGCGCACACACACACACACACAGACACTAACAGCAGGCCATGTTGGGGGAGGACAGCATGTACTGATGTACCGTTCCACTCTAAATCACCTCGTATTGCAAAAATATTTTGCATGTATTGGTTTTACATGGATGGTAACACTTTTAGCACCCAGACAAATCAATACGCTGGAAATGTGTATTTTGATGCACCTGATCAATATGTCACTGATGTTACTGTTTCCCTCTTCAGATGTTTTGTCATCAGTAAACATTATACAATTGTTAACATTCAATTTAGTGTTTTCCTGAACAAACATGCCACTGAGTAGTAGTATCGGAGTAGCTTTACGAGGACAAATACATGAGCACGGTATCTGACCTGATACTGGTACATCGGGGCATGCCTATTAAGATATGATAAGATAAGATATTCCTTTATTGAACTCCTTGGGGAAAATGCAGGCATCATAGCAGCTTGGGGGAGGGGGGAGGGGAGGTACAGGTATGGGCAGGGTAATAGTAGAAATACATAAATATAGGCAATAAAATGGCATCTGAATATGAAAATATGAGAAAAATAAACAGTGTTTACAAAGGTGCAGATGAGGGTCTGTATGCCCTACCGTTTATAGTATACATTACAATAAATATAGGCAATAAAAACTACTTGAATCTGAATATATGAGTAAAAGTAAACAAGGTGCAGGTGAGGGTCTGCACCCTAACTGGCATGATTGGTGTTAAGAGTCAGACACACTTAGCAGTCAGACATTCCTAATAGTTCTCGAGTTCTGCAGCCGTTAGTTATCCAGCAGCCCCGCTAGCTTTACCCAAGTCGATCAATAAAGGAATATATTATCTAATCTTATCTTAGTTGTCCCGACGAATCTACTGTACAAGGTTAGGGGGAAGATGTGGGCTGTGTTTACTCTCTTTCTCTTATCAATCCCCCCTATGTAACCGTTTCTACTCCCCTTCCATCCCACTCGTCCTCATTCTTCTCCTCTATCGCTCCCTCATCTCTCTCCATCTGTCGTTCCTCATCCGCTCTTTTCTCTCCCATCATGTGTGATTCCTCTCCCTGCCTTGTAGCGTGGAGGCCGTCAGTCACGCACAGTCGATCTGACAGACCCTCAGTGACACAGTAATCAATTGTGATATTTTCAGAAATGTAGCTGAGTGACAGAACAATGTTGTGTCCCAAATACCCATTCATCTGAAGGATGAATATGCAAGAGGCCTATTTATTTGCCTGCTCATGCATTGCTTTACACTCTGTGGGAATAGACAGCTGTAATTCTCTCCGTAATTACAGGGAGACAATAGTCCAAGCAAGTCAGAATGAGCTGGGTTTCACTCTCTCCTCCCTGCAATTCTTTTGATTTCTTCCCTTGTGAAGATATGAACCACGTTCCCATTCGTCCTGCTTTAAGCCATAGAGCTTTAGAGTACCAGGTGACCTGGACACAGTTGAGGGGAGGGGTCGACGATGAAGAAATAAACTCACGCTTCAATTAAAACATCTTACAAGGACCTTCATTTTTTATTTATTTATTTATTTTTAACTTTTATTTACCAGGGTAGGTTCTGGTTATAATCTGTATTTATCAGGGTAGGTTCTGGTTATAATCTGTATTTATCAGGGTAGGTTCTCTTTCAGCAACGCCCTGCTTCACACTCACACAGTTCCACACATTCACACTGGGAGCTGCCCAGTACAACCACAGTCTGACACTGTTGACCACTAGGAGCTGCCCAGTACAACCACAGTCTGACACTGTTGACCACTAGGAGCTGCCCAGTACAACCACAGTCTGACACTGTTGACCACTAGGAGCTGCCCAGTACAACCAAGTTCAAGTTCAAGTTCTTTAATAGTTGTCATACAGAAGTACAGAATACTTTCATACAAAATGCTTCTTACTGTTACGCTCCAGAGACTGTGCTAGACAAGATAGTATCAAATAACATAATATAGCATGTAATTTAGAAGAAGAAAAATGAGGTCACAGTGTTTGGTATAGACATATGTACAATGTTCTGAGTTACCATATAATATACAATACTATGCAGTGTTGTCTGACACTGTTGACCACTAGGAGCTGCCCAGTACAACCAAAGTCTGACACTGTTGACCACTAGGAGCTGCCCAGTACAGCCACAGTCTGACACTGTTGACCACTAGGAGCTGCCCAGTACAACCACAGTCTGACACTGTTGACCACTAGGAGCTGCCCAGTATAACCACAGTCTGACACTGTTGACCACTAGGAGCTGCCCAGTATAACCACAGTCTGACACTGTTGACCACTAGGAGCTGCCCAGTACAACCACAGTCTGATGTGTTCGGTATCGAGGGACGGGATAGCGTTATTGATTCTCTTTACCACCGGTCTCGGGGATTGAATCGGCAATCTTCCGGTCACAAGCCCCGCTCTCTCTAACCTTCAGGTCACAGCTGCCCTCGTCAGAGTGTCTCTGTTACATGTCAATGCCATGAAGGTCCTAACAGACATGTTGTTTCCAAAGAAAATTATATTTAGCTGAGTTTTTCAAGTGAGTTGTGGTTCAACAGAATGCATCATGGATAATGGTGATGATGATACATATTTAATAATAAAAATAATAATACATCCACAGAGCTTTTAAAAGGGTGCCATTGTGTAGTATGATGTGTGCCTGGTGCCAGTGTATGGCAGCCATTGAGCCTGCATAGCCCAATGTTGGGTGCTACCAGTGGTGGTGAAGGAGGCAATTTCCACCCTACATTGTGGGGATCGCTTTGAGTGTCTAGAAAAGTGCTATATAAATGTAATGAATGAATAAAAGTATTGCCGTACAAGTATTCTGCTGCTTCACTTCTCAGATGCAATTTGTTAAAGTTGTAATATGGTGCCTCTAAACATCGGTTCAAAGAAGCGCAAAAACTGTTGGAGGAAAAAAGTTGTGAACATCATGTTTCTTTATTTTCACTGAAGGCAGAAACTAGCATGTCCCTGATTATCACCCATCTGTTGTCGCTTCCCACTCTGCCTTTGATTTGACTTCCTCTGTTTTTCTTTTTAAACGTTTCTCTCCTTTCTTTAATACTGTGTTGGAGATCAAGCTCCTGAAATAGTCCAAGAGACAATTATACCTACTAGACCTACATTTTCTATAGTCCCCTGAGTTTGCTCTGAACAGGGTAATATGCATTTTGTTATGATGCCCCTAGCTCATGGAATGACCTCCAACAGTCCTTAAAGCTTAAAGCGCTCTGTTGCAGAGTTTAAAACCTTGACCTCCAACCTTTGTCAATCAAGTTGTACGTGTTTTAATTGATTTGTTATCTTTGCTCTTTGCCTCATCTTGTTTTCTTACTGTTATGATTGTATATGCTTTTCTTTTGCTCATTTCTGTTTTTACACTCGGCGTGACTGTAAATGTGGGAAACCTCAGTTGGCTTTCGAGTTTAAAATTTTAATAAAAAAATGTATATGAGCAAAGAAAATCAGGTTTGAGCTCTTTCTCTTTGCAGTGTGAACGTATCAACAGAGACCCTCTCTCGGTTAGTAACATGAAATAGTTTGTCTTGTTCTCCCCTGCACTTCTCACTGCTCCTCTGCACAACGAGGAGTCTTGCCCAGCCGGTCACCTGCCCTGTTGAGCAGATGCTTATATGATGCATGAGTAGCTTCAGCAGGAGGTCCTCTTTCAGGCCATGAGGCGCTAATGATAACTAACGATGGTTAGTATGAATATAACTCTAGTTATATGTGTTAGCGTGCAGCTTAAAAGCTGAAAGCCACATATCTCTATCTGGGGTTTGGCGAATGATGCAAACCACAGTCGATTGGGATAAGCTGTATTATACACAACAGTTAGTTCCAACCGAGTCGATTGATTGGACAAGAGTCATTCCATGAGTGCTGCTGATATTCAGTGTAACAGCACTGGGACTTTTAACTATATGTATCACTCCACCACACAGGTGTTCTATTAATTATTATTAACCTAATTAACCATTAATTAGGCGACGGTCAAAGTTCATGAGCACAGTTGTTGGAACACACTTTTGGGGGAGTGAAATAAATTAAATAACGTTGCACATCGCAGCACATTTGCCCTTGTCTGTTGCCGTCACGCTGTGTTATTGTCTATCAACCAACACATCGGTTGAAAGCAGACATTACTGACACCCTGCTTGGCCTATTGCATGCTTCCAAATTCAGGATATAAGACCAAACAGCCAACAAGCGTCATTTTCGAAAAAGTTACCACCTCCGATTTCGCCTCCCGGTGAACGGACCAATCACCTCTGACGGTAAAAATTATTGACTGGAAATGACGATATCTTACATGAGGGGTATTTCCGACGATATAATGTTTTTTTCTCTGACGAAAGCTCCATAGTCGCTTGCCATCTCCGGCATCCTGCCAATGCATTGTTGCCAATAGCCATTTTGGATAAACATACCTATACATACCATTAGACTTTATAATGCATCACTGTGCCTCACTGCCTCACCGATCACAGGGTGACATGACTTCCTGGACTTTTACCTTTACTTTAAAAAAAAATGTACACTACTACTGTACACTACTGTATATTTCTGTATATTTTGACTGTATATTTTATATTAGAATGTATATATATACATAACATAGGAAATGTATATCCCGGATTCATTATAACAGCAATAACTCAAGTGTGATATTGCTTAAATATATACCCTTGTGGGCGGGGTTTTATATATAAATACCTTGACTACCTCTTGCATATGATTTGCTGGCTGGAAGGAGACTGATGATCAGGTGCCAACAGTTGTCCCGAGATTTACCCATAGCGCCGGCTTTTAAGTTGCTCGCTAAATCACATAACTAGAGTTACATTCATAACCATAAATATGATGTTACCGAGTGATTCTAGAAAGGTACAGTGAAGAGGAGGGAAGCTGTAACTCTCATTAACACATTCAGTGCCGTTTACGAGAATTCTCGTTTCTGGGCCCCAACCACTCAGTGCCAGACGTTTCTGGGTAGTTTTTCCTTTTTTGTAATACCCTATTCAATCTCAGGGAGCTGTGTGTTGCCTGAAAAATGCATACTGGGAATCCGAAGGTGCAGTACCGGCCGCATCCTACCAGGCAGCGGTATCAAGCACCATTTAAAACGTTGTGTCTTGGGCTGTGCGTCGATTATATAGGTCCGGGCAGACTTTTCTTTGTCGGACAAGTGAAGCGGTTATAGCGCTTGGATTGAGAATAAACAATTACTCCCGTGGCGGATTCTGTGTTGGATTGGAAAGAAACTCAGTGTCAAATTACTATAGTATTGTATACATAGCTATAATATAATATAGTTATAGCTCTACAAACAAGGTGACGGACTCCATTCGTTTAATGGGTGGCCTCGCATAGCCGTTTCCCGGAAACAGCGTGGCACATAATGTGTTAATACAACAGAGTAGGGGTGTAAAGGTACACATATCCGTACCAAACCGAACCGTTTCAGTGTGTACCGTACCGAACGGCTGTGTAGTGTACAGAATGAATACAACAGTATGTTAACCACTAACGACCGCCCACCGGGGGCTGTTTTTTTCACAATCTAATATAATTATTATTATTTTTTTTTAAATGTACAAGTCGATTATTAATTTCAATATAGAATATTCATTGACAGCCCTACAAGTACAATTAGTTACTGCACACTACATCACCCATGAGTGGAGCATGGAAAGCCAAACTTCGCCCCACTGTACCGAAAACCGTACCGAACCTTGACTTCAAAACCGAGGTACGTACCTACCGTGGTTTTTGTGTACCGTTACAACCCTACAACAGAGTGAGTCTAGAAAGGTACAGTAAAGAGGAGGGATGTTGTAACTCTCAGTAATACAATAGTGATTCTAGAAAGGTACAGTAAAGAGGAGGGAGGTTGTAACTGTCATTAATGGAGATGTTGAAATTATTGACTTGTATTGTTTTTAGTTTGTTACAGTTTATGTTCTGATCTAGTCAGAAGATACCTTTTGTTTTCTAAATATACTGGATGGACAGTAGCATATTGATTCTACACTAACTTATTATTCATTAACAGTAAAGATTGTATAATTATCAACTCGATCGATGGACTGATCATCAAGCGATTTTGTTTGCAGATTATTTTGTTTGTTTATTGCAATAAGGGGTGGGACATGATAAGCATCTTGCTTATTCCTATTCCTTTTCTGATAAGAGACTGTTTTGCTCATTATCTTCCTTTATATATTTTTTTCTTTTCACAGCATATTAGCAAATTAGCTACAGTAATTATATTTTTTTTTGGTACACGGTTTACTAAAACCTTTCTCAAGCACTAATTTTGAATGGATTCAAGGACGATGCCAGAAGCAACCCCCTCGTATCTATCCGGGGGTTAGACAACCACCCCACTGCTGGAAGCCTGACGGAATCAAACTAAACGCCACAGACAGAAAAATAAGCCCCCCCCCCCCCCAGATTTATGAGGCTCCGTATGTTTTTGACGTCAAAGATATTCTGCACTGAGACGGCCACGGCGAGCTCTGAGGGATCACTAATCTTTTGATTACGTCATTAAGTTGATTAAAAAGAGACGAAGACTCGAGAAGGATTGCAAATTTTCTTAACACTTTTCTTAATTCAATATCCTGTACAACAATGAGGAACCCTGCAGGACGAGGACGTGACACATAAACTCAACTCTGTCCTCGACATAAATGTAAATGTCTAAATGTGCCAGGATCGGAAGATATTGATGTGTCTTCAACAAAATCCTCCCAGTGTCAAGGCTCTTTTTATGAAGCCTCTGAATGGGGCTACTGCCAGCATTGTCGGATCCAGTAATGCCAGTAACTAGTTACTAAGTAACTAGTTCATTAATAGTAACTAGTAACTTCAGTCACTAAGTAACTAGTTACTCTAATATGATTACTTGTTTCAGTAAATAGTAATCTAACTTGTTACTTTTTACAAGCCAGTAATCTGATTACAGTTACTTTTCCAAGTGGCTGTGCGTTACTATTTAGTTACTATCTCATAATGCTGATAAGAGAGCCAGGGGTACAGTCAGCTACCTCTCCAGAACCCAGACCGGAGATGGGACGTGCGCTCATGCACGCACGCACACAACCACACACACATGTTTACGCTTATAGGTGATTTTAGAATAGCTTCAGCATGAAGTTAAATCAAATATCCAGTTCGTTTTAT
>NC_140166.1:98265366-98302866 GCF_963971535.1 Notolepis coatsorum
GAGAGAGAGAGAGAGAGAGAGAGAGAGAGAAAGCAGGTGAGACAGCCAATGAAATGGGTCAGAGTAAATGAGAACCGATAGAAAAGGCAGACGCTGCACAAACTCACCGGAGTTGGGATCTGAGTTCCGTCCGCCTCGGTCCTCTTGTCGGGCGAGGCCTGTTGGTAGAAGTCGTCTTGCGCCTGCACCAGAGGGAGAGGTTGTGTGAGGAGGGAGCCACTGCCTACAGGCTCGTGCTCACCCAGACCGCTGTCGCTGCAGCTCTCCTGGGAGCCGTCCGGGAGGTGAAATGTGACGCGCCGCTGCGACTGGAACCAAGAGAGCACAAAACAGAGCCACCGACGTTAGTGCTCTGCTCTGCACCCTCGGAGTCGAGCCTAGAGCCTTGTCACACCGGCCCGTCTGATGGAAGCCACGCTGAGCTGAGAGGAGATCCCGGGACTATCTGAGGTGGACTGGTGTAGGTACCGGATGTAGTCGGCCGTAGATTGAGGTTCGGGGGCCTACGGTAGTAGAGTAATAATGACGCACTTCCTTATATGTATGTAATTTGAATGTGCATGCGTACCTAACGGCGACAACGAAGATCATTGGCTCCGCGGTGACGGCCTCAAATCTGACTGAACTAGCTGACGTGAATTTGGTGGACGAATGGAATTAACGTTATATGAGAAATAAAACAGTATTTGTCTTCATCACTTGAGTTTGTGTTCACAAGCACAAGTCAACTCGTAGCTTTTGAGACAATAGCCCCATCATGGTGCTTTTCTGCTAGTGTGCTAACATGATGAATTAATTGGCTTGGCTAGCGCTTTTATTTTGAAGGCAACACTTCTCAATGGGAAGTCTCATATTTTCTGAAAATTCACCTAAAAGTACATACCCAAGTAAATGGAAGATTGCTCCACTTCTACAAGGCAGGCCTACAAATTACCTTATTAAGGCCAAGTCATACATCTATGGATCTGGCAAAATCTCCCCTTTCCAATGGCAGAGTTAAATCTGGATTTAATACCACCAGGTGCCTGTTACAGGGCAGCAAAACCGTTAATGAAATCTACTGTAAGTACAGTTACTTTTGTATAATGTCCATAGCTCCGCCATTTTTCACCAGATTCCGACTCCGTTTTTTTTGTAGACGTTCACAGAAAGGTAAAGAAACAATATACGTTGTATTGTATGGCAATAACGTTCAGGTTTGTTCGAACCTTGAGATATAATCATGAAAATAACGTTAATATTTTTCGCATCGAATATTTTCAGCTGGGTAGTGTAGTTTTATGACATTTACGTCCATCGAAAGCCCTGGATCTCCTCTTTCTTAGGACTACAACGATTTCATGACGGCGTAATTTCCTCACGTCTAAATCATCCGGTTTCCGATGCAATGAGCCAGGATTTTTATAAACTCATATTTCGCTAATAACACTTAAAATTAGGGATGCTCGATATTGGCTTTTTTACCGATACCGATATACCGATATTGTCCAACTCTTAATTTCCGATACCGATATCAACCGATACCAACCGATATCGATATATGCGAAATATACAATTTGACTGCTGTTTTGATAGGGTTAGGGTCTTGGCTACATTTGAAAAAGAAACGCAACATTAATTAATACGGACTATTGATCTATTTATGACGTGAATAAATCTTTCTTGGCCCGGTATCGGGCCGATCGGGCTTAAGGGGTTAATTAAGCTAGCTTGAAACAGCTACAGATTTGACACTATCACCATGAAGCCACGTACAACGAAGGAAGTGCTTCATTATTACTCTACAAAGACCCCCGAAACATGACCTGCAGGCCAAAACACTCCAACTCAGTTCAGCGACGACAGTGTGATGAAGGCATCTGTGCTTCTTACTCCAAAATATATACATTTTCTCAAGACATTTAGGAGTGGAGAAGGTGTAACAGGGATGGGGAGGGATTTAGGCTCTCAGGACACTGAGAATGATGACAGGTTGGATGCTAAAAGGGGCAGCTTTGTCGTGGTCGTTCGGAAAAGGGAGTCAACACAGAAAGTACCGCCACGTTTCACTGCACCATGATGCCCGCTAGCGTACGGTGATGCGTGCACGTTGAACGACACAAGCAAGGCGTGTTGGAGCGGCTTTCTGGTCCATCGTTTTGTGTATCAAGTCAGTGCAGGGGTCAACAAAGTCTGAGTCGTGTCAACGGTAATCGTCACCATCATGAAAAAAAAGTATCACAGTAGTATGATGGTAATTTCGGTTTTACCATGGTACTGGCCATTGTAGAGATACTTTATCCTCGTGCTATCATGGTAAAACCACTTTTGTAGTTAACTAATGTCATGGTATAATGCAATTTAAACCATGATACTGATGGTAATATCATGGTATAAACCAATTTATACCATGATATTACCACCAGTATTGTGGTTTAAATTGGTTTATACCATGATATTACCATCAGTATCATGGTTTAAATTGGGTTAAACCATGATATTACCATCAGTATCATGGTTTAATATAATTTAAACCATGATATTGATGGTAATAGCATGGTATAACCCAGTTTAAACCATGATACTGATGGTAATATCATGGTATAAACCAATTTAAACCACAATACTGGTGGTAATATCATGGTATAAATTGGTTTATACCATGATATTACCACCAGTAGGGGCCTATTGTGGTTTAAATAGGTTTATATCATGATATTAGCATCATTATCATGGTTTGAACTGGGTTATACCATGCTATTACCATCAATATCATGGTTTAAATTATATTAAACCATGATACTGATGGTAATATCATGGTTTAACCCAATTTAATCCATGATACTGGTGGTAATACCATGGTATAATATAATTTAAACCATGATACTGATGATTGATTATGGAAATACCACAATACTTTTCTGGGAATACCACAATACTGTTCTGGAATTACCATTATACGTTTCTGGAAATACAACAATACTTTTCTGGAAATACCACAATACTCTTTCATAAGGGCAGTATGTCCTGGGACAAGTCAAGGGAACTATACAAGAAGGAAGGGTCATGGGGCGGCTGTGTGGCGTAGCGGAGATTGCGCTCGTCACCAATGCAAGAGACTCCGGTATCGAATCCCAGTCTCAGCATTGCCTTCGACTTGGGCCGGCCGTCGTACTGGCTCATTTGGCAGAGTCAGCGGGTGGAAAGTCGATGGGTGGGGATTGGACGTTGTGGACAGCGACTCCTACAGGTCGGTTGGGTGACGCCAGCACAGCAGAGACAGGAAGTATCAGGGGAAGCGTGAGCGTCCCATGCGTTACTCCTCGCCACTGAGAGTCTGCGCTGTCTGGTTAAAAGATGCGACAGGCTGCCTCCTTGTGTACCGGAGGGGACACGTGATGCAAGGCTTCTATCCTCACTACAACCGACCAGTGGGGGGCATAGTCTAGCAACGTTCAAGACAGGGGAGGGGAGAATAGGCAATACGAAATTGGGATGGGAGAAAAATAGAAAATGAGGAGAAAAAAGTGGATCAAAACAAAATAAGGAAGGGTCACTGTGTAGTATGTGAAAACACATTGGTGCCAAGTGTGGACACGTTAAATTATGCCAGCATTGAGTTGAATGGGATCAGCCGTCTCCTTGTTTATGACATTTAAACAGGTTATTACCTCAGATGTCAGACTCATCTGCAATGTGTTGCATTGATAACTAGCTAACGTTTGATATGTTGGTTGATGTATATATCCTCAGATAGCTGGTATATTTAGAATTTTAATACATGCTTCAATAGAACTGGCACGGAATTCTGGCACCAAGCAGAGCATAGAACACTGGTATTCTGACGTGATGACCATTCCTTCTTTTATAGTTTCCTTGGTATAGAACGCTGGCATTTTGATGTGATGACCCTTCCTTCTATTATAGTTTCCTCGTAGCAAATCGTCCAGGCCCCATGTATACTTTTTCACTCACTCACTCACTCACTCACTCACTCACTCACTCACTCACTCACTCACTCACTCACTCACTCACTCACTCACTCACTCACTCACTCACTCACTCATCACTCACTCACTCACTCACTCACTCACTCACTCACTCACTCACTCACACATGCACAAACATACACACACACACACACACACACACACACACACACACACACACACACACACACACACACACACACACACACACACACACACCACACACACACACACACACACACACACGCACACACACACGTACACCCACACACAAATAACACCATCCTGATTGAATTTCCAATCGCGTCTTCTCCCTTCACTCTAATGACATTTTCCTGGGGCTTTTTCATGAGTCCAGAGACGAGCCTCCAGCTAACCTTTCCTGAGCACTGAGTTCCTGCCGTCTCCTTGGTGACGACAGACAGAGATGGGTTTTACAGTAATTATTGGCAAAAGCAAAGGTCACCCAATCTGCAGTCTAATGCAAATGACCTCATTATATATTTTAGAACTGCTCAGAAAGCATGCAACATTCAATTAGACAAAGTGGAAGTAGAAGGAGAGGGAGGGAGATAGAGGGAGAGAGAGAGAGAGAGAGAGAGGGAGAGAGAGATGAGAGAGAGAGGAGAGAGAGAGAGAGAGAGAGAGAGAGAGAGAGAGAGAGAGAGAGAGAGAGAGAGAGAGAGAGAGAGAGAGAGAGAGAGAGAGAGAGAGAGAGAGAGAGAGAGAGAGAGAGAGAGAGAGAGAGAGAGAGAGAGAGAGAGAGAGGAGAGAGAGAGAGAGAGAGAGAGAGAGAGAGAGAGAGAGAGAGAGAGAGAGAGAGAGAGAGAGAGAGAGATCTCAAGATTTGTGCAGAATGCTAACTTGAGGAATTTAGTGGTCGACAAATATGGGCTTTTGGTAAATGGACTGCATTTATACACCACTTCTATCCAAAGCACTTTACAACGTATGCCTCACATTCATCCATTCACACACCGACAGTGGAGGCAACCATGCAAGGTGCCAACCTGCTCATCAGGAGCAGTTCGGGGGTTAGAACACTTTGACACATTGCTGGGAAGAGTCAGAATCGAACCGGGAACCTTCTGATTACCAGACGACCACTCTACCTCCTGAGCCACTGTCACCACCGCTTTTCAACGGCCGATACCGGTACTGATATTCAGAGAACAGGGGGGCAGTACTGATGTACTGTAATTCAATATGATTTAATAATAACAAATGTACACTATGCCTATTATTTTAAATCAACACATGTATCAAACTAAATAAATGTATTGAACATTTAATTTTTTTTTATCAATTGACACTTGCAGGTTGCCAGTGGGCATGGTTATTACTGTTATCTATTGTTATTTATTGTTATGTATTGTTATTCGTTGTTATGTAAGGGATAATGTATAGCTACGAGGTCATTGTCGCAAAATAATTGACCGACACAGAGTTTAAAATACAGAGCCGCCTCGGCGAGGTGTTTTAAACGTCAGTGAAGGTAAATTATTTTGCGATGATGACCGAGTATAGCTATACATTATCCCGCTTATTACATGGCTAACTTACTAACAATATACCTAATTCATTTTACAAAATCGACAAGACGAGATAATGCAGACGCAGTTGTTCTGTGGCTCTGTCAGCCCAAATAAAGTGATTATTATTATCGCCGGCAGCCCGGCAGGTGTGTCTAATTGCACTGAAACAGTGTGTGTCAGTGGGGCTTGATTACTCCAGCTGCGAAAAACAATATTCACCGGTGGTTATCAAAAAATAATTCACCGCTGTCGGGGGCTATTGACCAATCACAATCAAGCATTTCGGGGAATGTTAAAACGCCATGTAATAATCCTTGTTATTCCCTGTTACTGATTGATTGATTGAATGATTGAGTGATTGGTTGAAAACTGTATTACAGTAACAGATTGCAGAATGGGTACAATACCTTTATTGTTATCCCTTGTTATTTATTATTATTCCTGTTATTCCTTGTTGTTTTTACTTTTTATTTCTTGTTATTCCTTGTTGTTACTTATTATTCCTTGTTATTCCGTGTTATTCCTTTATATTCCTTGCATCAAGACTGCAGTCAACCATGAGGATAAAAGAGAATTAAACTCGACAGTAGGCCACTGGAGACAGCAGTTAAAAAGTATTTTTTCATAATTCCTAAATGTGTCCTCATTCATCTTCATCTTCATTATATGAACCCTTCGAAGGTAAAACTATAGCTCACAAGTGAATGTACATAAAGACAAAAAAGACTAAATAAGACCTATTACATCGACTTTAGATCAAGTGATACACACTAGTCTAATTATTCAAACCTCAATCAAATCAAAGCAACAATTATGCTATTGGTGATGTACAGCAGTGATGGAATGTATTGTATTAAAAAGGTCTAATGCATGGTAACAAAACATGTTCTCTATGTTGTCATCCTCCTCACTATAGGGTCATGTATCTTCTCTATAGGGTCATGTCTCTTCTCTATGGGGTCATGTCTCATCTCTATATGGTCATGTCTCTTCTCTATAGGGTCATGTATCTATAGGGTCATGTCTCTTCTCTATAGGGTCATGTATCTATAGGGTCATGTATCTTCTCTATAGGGTCATGTATCTTCTATATAGGGTCATGTATCTTCTCTATATGGTCATGTATCTTCTCTATAGGGTCATGTCTCTTATCTATAGGGTCATGTATCTATAGGGTCATGTATCTTCTCTATAGGGTCATGTATCTATAGGGTCATGTATCTATAGGGTCATGTATCTTCTCTATAGGGTCATGTATCTATAGGGTCATGTCTCTTCTCTATAGAGTAATGCATCTTCAATATAGGGTCATGTATCTATAGGGTCATGTATCTTCTCTATAGGGTAATGTCTCTTCTATATAGGGTCATGTCTCTTCTCTATATGGTCATGTATCTATAGGGTCATGTATCTTCTCTATAGGGTCATGTATCTTCTCTATAGGGTCATGTATCTTCTCTATAGGCTCATGTCTCTTCTCTATAGGGTCATGTCTCTTCTCTATATGGTCATGTATCTTCTCTATAGGGTCATGTATCTTCTCTATATGGTCATGTATCTTCTCTATAGGGTCATGTATCTTCTCTATATGGTCATGTATCTTCTCTATAGGGTCATGTATCTTCTCCATAGGGTCATGTATCTTCTCTATAGGGTCATGTATCTTCTCTATAGGGTCATGTCTCTTATCTATAGGGTCATGTATCTATAGGGTCATGTATCTTCTCTATAGGGTCATGTCTCCTCTCTATAGGGTCATGTCTCTTCTCTATAGGGTCATGTCTCTTATCTATAGGGTCATGTATCTATAGGGTCATGTATCTTCTCTATAGGGTCATGTATCTTCTCTATAGGGTCATGTCTCTTCTCTATAGGGTCATGTATCTTCTCTATAGGGTCATGTATCTTCTCTATAGGGTCATGTCTTTTCTCTATAGGGTCATGTATCTTCTATATAGGGTCATGTATCTTCTCTATATGGTCATGTATCTTCTCTATAGGGTCATGTATCTATATGGTCATGTCTCTTCTCTATAGGGTCATGCCTCTTCTCTATAGGGTCATGTATCTTCTCTATAGGGTCATGCCTCTTCTCTATAGGGTCATGTATCTTCTCTATAAGGTCATGTCTCTTCTCTATAGGGTCATGTATCTTCTCTATAGGGTCATGTATCTTCTCTATAGGGTCATGTATCTTCTCTATAGGGTCATGTATCTTCTCTATAGGGTCATGTATCTTCTCTATAGGGTCATGTATCTTCTCTATAGGGTCATGTATCTTCTCTATAGGATCATGTATCTTCTCTATAGGGTCATGTATCTTCTCTATAGGGTAATGTATCTTCTCTATAAGGTCATGTATCTTCTCTATTGAGTCATTCCTCTTCTCTGGGAAAACATTACTCGTGCCCGTCCCTAATTGCTGTGTCAGAAATTATGAATAGGCACACAATCATTTGAATTATGCTGACTGTCAGTTTGGGACATAAATGTTTAGTCATTAGTACTGCTTCTCCCCCCCCCCCCCTCTTTCCCCTGCCTGAAATATATTAGTTTAGCCTTATAATTAGCCACAATTCCAGCTTTCAAAGTACTTGAATCGCCTGCTTCTGTTACTGTTTGCCGTGGTTTGCTTTGGTTCCTATGCAGCTATGAGATTATGCATGTCTTTTGTTTTTCTTTTGGGGGGTAGGGGTGGCGGTGTTTCAAAAATATGTTCATTTCAAACCTTTATTTAAACTGGAAAGGCAACTGAGGTTTCCCTCATTTACAGTCATGAGTGTATATCCAGAAATAAGCAAAAAAAATCTACATAAAATCACACAACAATAAGACAACAAGGCAAGACAAAAGTAAGGATAACAAATCAATTACAGTTAACGTGTGGACGAGTTATGGACCAGCCCATTTGTACTAACAAATTTACAAAAATCCTCCTCCGGATTCCTGAGCGCGTGAAACAGTCTCTGTAAGTGGCCAAAATCATCGCAGCTGGGTTCCCATGAATGAAGAACGTCACTCATTCTTAAACTGGAAGCACGTTCTCATACACTTACACTTGCATACAGAAACGCCACCAGCTCCTTATAAGGAGAGGCTATCCATTGCGTCTGCTTCATGTTGACCCT
This sequence comes from Notolepis coatsorum, assembly GCF_963971535.1. Classification (NCBI taxonomy): domain Eukaryota; kingdom Metazoa; phylum Chordata; class Actinopteri; order Aulopiformes; family Paralepididae; genus Notolepis; species Notolepis coatsorum. The sequence goes on from NC_140166.1 coordinate 98,273,998, forward strand.
TATTGGGGAAATATTCAACAGGTAGCGTGAAATCAATTTGATCAAATCAAATTAGATTCGATTAAATTCAAATGTATTGTCATTATACAGCACAAGTACAATACAACATCCAACCAGAGTGCAAATGTAACAGTAAAGTGCAATAGTAACATACAATGCACAGGTGATGAAACTGGTAAAATGCTTCATTTGGGATACATAGTTGGTGATTGTGTTCAAGTCGATTCTACAGACATCCTCAGAATTAAATAATTCTAATAACGATAAATATGACAATATTTGTATCATTAACAATTACGTTTTGCATTTATAGTCATGACTCAAGGAGGCATTGTGAGCATTACACACACACACTTCAAATGAAATAAATAGGAACTAAAACCAATCATGCGGATATAGTGGAGACTATAGACTAGGAATAGATTAACAAATTCCATATAAAGCTATAGTTTATTAACAATGCAGCAGCTGATACAGGATATTGTGAGGATACTGTACATACACACACAAACACACACACACACACACAGACACACACACACACACACACACACACACACACACACACACACACACACACACACACACACACACACACACACACACACACACACACACACACACACACACACACACACACACACACACACACACACACACATGTATGCTCGCTCCATAGTGTGAAAGCAATTTGCGGCAAAATTAGATTAGATTAGATTAAAATGTATTGTTATCATACAGCACAAGTACAATATAACGGGAATAAGTTTGGCATCCAACCAGAGTACAAATTTAACAGTAAAGTGCAATTGTAACATACAATGCACAGGTTATTAGACGCTTAATTTCTGAGAAAATACATATATAAATAAGAACTAAACCCAATCGCCGTGGATATAGCTACTGTATAGTGGAATATACTGTATTAATAGGCCATATACCGTCTTGTTCTCTATGCTATTATTTATTGTTGGTTTTATTTATTTATATTGCTTAGAAATAAATAAATGCATTGAGAAACGGCTTGGTGAGGCAGGCTCAGCAATGCGCGTGCACACACACACACACACATACACACACACACACACGCACACGCACACACACACACACACACACACACACACACACACACACACACACACACACACACACACACACACACACACACACACACACACACACACACACACACACACACACACACACACACACTAAATAAAGCCGTTAAAAACACGGGCGCACACCGGTATGTCCGACTTACAACTTCCTTTTCGAGTTCGTAAATCCTACGAACAAATTTACAATACGAAGCCGTTCGAGAATGCCAAATAAGTTCGTAAATCGAGTTACGAAGGAATTTCTTTGTAACTTTTTCGTATGTCCGTTCGAGAATGAGGACCATTCTATTTAAAAATAAATATTTTCAAATTCGATTTAAAGCAACACTATGTAGTTATGTGAGTAGGAGAAGTGAATCATTTCTAAGGTATATTTTCATAACTGAATAAACAAATTGTCCTCAGAGGAAAATTGGATCCCTGGAACACTGTTTGAAGCTAGAAAGCTTGCTGAAAAGTTAATATTTCACTGCTGCTGTTTACAAAGGCAGGGCCCTCAATTTAGTTAACTAACATATTCTAGTCTTACGTTTGGTTCACAGTGCCTAAGATTTATTTTGTTGTCAAATTATGATAACATAAGATAGAATCATTACTATATAGCGGTAACTACACTAAATGTCTTGTGCGGGCTCTGCAAACAAATCCCCCTCTTCTAAAACCGCATAGAGCACCTTTCAAAACAGCAACAGCCATATGGCTATGTTCACACTGCAAGTCTTAGTGCTCAATTTAGATTTATTGCTCAAATCAGATTTTTCTTATTCTTTTTAATGTGCCCAATATCAGATTCCAGTGTGAACTGGTTACGCTCCTGAACTGACCCACATGCGCGAATGAACAATAAAGAAGATGGACACAAACAAGTCACATTCATTCCGACACGACTGTTCAGACTGAGGGTGCATTGCAAAACATCAGACCTGTATCTGATTTAGGACCACATATGAAAGTGGCCCAAATCAGAATAGAAACGATCAGATTCCATGTGCTTTGTGCCGTTCACACTGTTGTGAAAGAAATCTGATCTGAATCACATATTATGATGAGCAAAGAAATCCGATTCCGACACTGTCTCCTGCAGTGTGAACATAGCCTACTGGTCCTGCCAATTGAGCTATTTCTGGATAGTGAAAAAGGGCGTATTACTGCTACATAATGCTGCTGCGGAGTGTGCCGCGCGGCAGAGAAAGTTGCGCGTCCTGAGGCTGCCGCGGGGCGTGGCCGCGCCTGTCACGTGCCTGTCGCGGCCAATCAGGCCTACCCAGGAAGTAACTTACAGTTGCGGAACAGTAACAGGCGACAGGAGGCAAGCCTCCGAACAAACCACTTATTCTGCCCACGTTCTGTTTTCATTTCACTATTTTGTGTGTTAGAGCAACTTAAAACCCCCACTAAAGAAATGCAAATATTTAATCAGTGAGCAATTACATGGATTTTAAAACGTCTAAAGAACTTCTTACTAGTTAGTTAGTGTGTGTGTGTGTGTGTGTGTGTGTGTGTGTGTGTGTGTGTGTGTGTGTGTGTGTGTGTGTGTGTGTGTGTGTGTGTGTGTGTGTGTGTGCATGTCTATAGGTACTTGCGAGGACATACTATGCTCCGCCAACCTTCATTGTGAGGTCAAATCCACTTGCGAGGACTTTTTCCTGGTCCCCAGAAATAATATACTTTAGATGACTTTAAAATGATCTTTAAGTCCCTAATATACATTTTTTAGACTAGGTCCTCACACTGGTATAATTGTTGATTTCACCCGACTCTACAGCATTCCTACAGGACACACTCGAGTACTGCAGGGGGAAATATGCGTTTGGCGCAGATGTGTGTGAGGACCTTTGGAGACTATTTTTGATTGGTTGGTCTGAGAGGGGATTGTTTTGATTGGCTGCTCGTGACCTGTCACTCATCTGCTAGCTACGTGACCTCACGTGGTCTGAGAGGGGATTTTTTTATTGGCTGCTCATGACCTAACGTGCATTCTGGGTAGTGTAGTACAATACTATCATATAATAATTCTACTATTATACAACGAGGGCGCCTATAGCACTGCTATCTTATGCAATGACACTATTGCATAGATTATGCAAATTAATGTTTGGCTGAACATCATAATCAAAATCGTAAAGGAGAATGAACGCTAGCTAGCAGGCTATAGATATCTATGACTATGAGCTAAAACGCTAGCTAGCAGGCTAGCAAGCTAAAAGTGACCTCACGTGGTCTGAGAGGGGATTTTTTTATTGGCTGCTCATGACCTAACGTGCATTCTGGGTAGTGTAGTACAGTACTAGCATATAATAATTATACTATTATACAACGAGGGCGCCTATAGCACTGCTATTTTATGCAATGACACTATTGCATAGATTATGCAAAGTAATGTTTGGCTGAACATCATAATCAAAATCGTAAAGGAGAATGAATGCTAGCTAGCAGGCTAGCAAGCTAAAACGCTAGCTAGCAGGCTAGCAGCAGCTGGGCAATCCAAAAGGAGAATGAATTAATGAAAACTTTATTAACAGATTGCAGAATGGGTACAATACAGTACGGCTCAATACACACAATTGTTAATGGGATGCAGACCAGAGAAAGACATTTGTCTTGTTTACAATAGTCATAATTAACAGTTTGTTATTCATTTAGATAATTATAAGATAAGATATTCCTTTATTGATCCCCTTGAGGAAATTCAGGCATCATAGCAGCATGGGGGAGGGGGGAGTTTGGTTGATTGATTGAACATTTTATTAACAGATTGCAGAATGGGTACAATACAGTACAGCTCAATACACACAATTGTTAAGGGGATGCAGACCAGAGAAAGACTTTCGTCTTGTTTACATCAGGGTCCCCCATTTTCAATTCATCAAAACATAACATGTTTTAGGACCATTGCTATTTTTATTGTACATAAATGATGGGGGGGGAGGCCTTACAGGTTTGATTGATTGATTGATTGATTGATTGATTGATTGATTGATTGATTGATTGATTGAAAACTTTATTAACAGATTGCAGAATGGGTACAATACAGTACAGCTCAATACACACAATTGTTAAGGGGATGCAGACCAGAGAAAGACTTTCGTCTTGTTTACATCAGGGTCCCCCATTTTCAATTCATCAGGAAACTGGGTACTGGGTAAGGTAAATGCCCGCACCAGGTTTTAAAGCAGGGAAGGCCTAAAGGCCTCTACATGCTACAGCAACTTCTGCTTGTTATCAATGGGTTGGTTGAGAAGGGAAGTGTCATCTATCTAGGGAACCTAGCTACATACCGGGTACAATGTTACATTAGGCTGTGCGTCGATGTTGCAGAAGCATAAAGGCAGAGTGTTTGCAACACCGTTGCTTTGTCGATGTTGTGGTGCAGTAGACTCTATAGGTCCTACAGGCTACCACTAACAACATGAGTTAGCCCTGGCTAGTGCTGTAATGTAGACTATATAGCTCCTACAGGCTAACACTAACAACATGAGTTAGCCCTGGCTAGCGCCGTAATGTAGACTATATAGCTCCTACAGGCTAACACTAACAACATGAGTTAGCCCTGGCTAGTGCTGTAATGTAGACTCTATATAGCTCCTACAGGCTACCACTAACAACATGAGTTAGCCCTGGCTAGCGCTGTAATGTATACTATAGAGCTCCTACAGGCTACCACTAACAACATGAGTTAGCCCTGGCTAGCGCCGCCATGTAGACTATAGAGCTCCTACTGGCTACCACTAACAACATGAGTTAGCCCTGGCTAGCATGTAATGTAGACTATAGCTCCTACAGGCTACCACTAACAACATGAGTTAGCCCTGGCTAGCGCCGCCATGTAGACTATAGCTCCTACAGGCTACCACTAACAACATGAGTTAACCCTGGCTAGCGCTGTAATGTAAAGAGAAAGACTTTCGTCTTGTTTACATCAGGGTCCCCCATTTTCAATTCATCAGGAAACTGGGTACTGGGTAAGGTAAATGCCCGCACCAGGTTTTAAAGCAGGGAAGGCCTAAAGGCCTCTACATGCTACAGCAACTTCTGCTTGTTATCAATGGGTTGGTTGAGAAGGGAAGTGTCATCTATCTAGGGAACCTAGCTACATACCGGGTACAATGTTACATTAGGCTGTGCGTCGATGTTGCAGAAGCATAAAGGCAGAGTGTTTGCAACACCGTTGCTTTGTCGATGTTGTGGTGCAGTAGACTCTATAGGTCCTACAGGCTACCACTAACAACATGAGTTAGCCCTGGCTAGTGCTGTAATGTAGACTATATAGCTCCTACAGGCTAACACTAACAACATGAGTTAGCCCTGGCTAGCGCCGTAATGTAGACTATATAGCTCCTACAGGCTAACACTAACAACATGAGTTAGCCCTGGCTAGTGCTGTAATGTAGACTCTATATAGCTCCTACAGGCTACCACTAACAACATGAGTTAGCCCTGGCTAGCGCTGTAATGTATACTATAGAGCTCCTACAGGCTACCACTAACAACATGAGTTAGCCCTGGCTAGCGCTGTAATGTAGACTATAGCGACTTGTGTGACTGGGAGACTTGTGTGACTTGGAGACTTGTGTGACTGGGAGACTTGTGTGACTGGGAGACTCGTGTGACTGGGAGACTCGTGTGACTTGTGTGACTTGGAGACTTGTGTGACTGGGAGACTTGTGTGACTTGTGTGACTTGGAGACTTGTGTGACTGGGAGACTTGTGTGACTGGGAGACTTGTGTGACTTGGACACTTGTGTGACTGAGAGACTCATGTGACTTGGAGACTTGTGTGACTGGGAGACTCGGGAGACTTGTGTGACTGGGAGACTCGTGTGACTAGGATACTTGTGACTGGGAGACTCGTGTGACTTGGAGACTTGTGTGACTGGGAGACTCGTGTGACTTGTATGACTTGGAGACTTGTGTGACTGGGAGACTTGTGTGACTTGGAGACTTGTGTGACTGGGAGACTCATGTGACTTGTGTGACTTGGAGACTTGTGTGACTGGGAGACTTGTGTGACTGGGAGACTTGTGTGACTTGGAGACTTGTGTGACTGGGAGACTCGGGAGACTTGTGTGACTGGGCGACTTGTGCGACTGGGAGACTTGTGTGACTGGAAGATTTGTGTGACTTGGAGACTTGTGTGACTGGGAGACTTGTGTGACTGGGAGACTTGTGTGACTGGGAGACTCGTGTGACTTGTGTGACTTGGAGACTTGTGTGACTGGGAGACTTGTGTGACTTGTGTGACTTGGAGACTTGTGTGACTGGGAGACTCGTGTGACTTGTATGACTTGGAGACTTGTGTGACTTGGAGACTTGTGTGACTGGGAGACTCGTGTGACTTGTATGACTTGGAGACTTGTGTGACTGGGAGACTTGTGTGACTGGGAGACTCGGGAGACTTGTGTGACTGGGAGACTCGTGTGACTTGGAGACTTGTGTGACTGGGAGACTCGTGTGACTTGTATGACTTGGAGACTTGTGTGACTTGGAGACTTGTGTGACTGGGAGACTCGTGTGACTTGTATGACTTGGAGACTTGTGTGACTGGGAGACTTGTGTGACTGGGAGACTCGGGAGACTTGTGTGACTGGGAGACTTGTGTGACTTGTGTGACTTGGAGACTTGTGTGACTGGGAGACTTGTGTGACTGGGAGACAAGTGTGACCTTTGGCTGTAGCTAACATGTTTATACACGGAGGAGACAGAGGAACATGTTTGGACAGCTTGGCACCGGGGTACCTCTCGGACCTGCTGGAACCTTATGTTCCTCCAAGGTCCCTCAGGTCCTCTGACCAGCTCCTCTAGGCCGTTCCAAAGTCCAGGCTGAAGCTATGGGGGGGCCGTACTTTTGCTGTGGCAGCCCCAACGCTCTGGAATGAGCTGCCACTGCATGTTAGGCAGGCCCCCACTCTGCAGGTGTTCAAATCACGCTTCAAGACACATCTATTTGCTCTGGCTTTCGGTGTTTTAAACAGTTTTTGAGAGACCTGCCTTTTTATGTGACACATTGTACTGTTTTTATTGTGTGCTTTTATTAAAATGTTTTATGTTTTATGTTTTATCTTATGTTGTGGACTTGTACAGCACTTTGGTCAACTTTGTTGTTTTTAAATGTGCTTTATAAATAAAGTGGATTGGATTGGATGATATGTGCATATTTAATGTGGGAAGTGCCTCATTTGCATATATAAACATCAAATTCAGAAAACTTGTAATAAATTTTTTCTTAGTTTATATGTACATAACAAGCTGGGAACGTTTAAGTGATATCTATCCAAGTATCACCTTAATAAAATTTTCAATCAATCAATCAATCTACTGCCACTCTCAAAGACTCAGCTCAGCTCAAAATTGTGTAGCCTACTGCTGCATGCACCCCTCCCCCACAGGTTGAAAACATTATCATTAGTTGCAGTGTGGGGGAGGGGTAGTTTGTGTGTCTCGACTCTCGACTCCTCTAAAATCCGAATTAACCCTTTCACAGTCGGCGGCATGTTGGAGGATTAGGTTCTATTAATCTGATGATAAACCCACGCTCCAATTTGAAATGTAAGTCTTATCTTGCATACAGCTTGTGTCATTTGGATATAAACGGTGTAATTTCAGTTTAGTTTATAGTAGATTAACACTAGCTATAGTGTTTCATGTGTTTGCTAAAAGGATTGTCACCGTGACGTTAGCCTGTAGCTACCAGGCTAATATAACACAGCTAAATTACTAGCAACGTGTTTCGCAGACTGCAGATTTACTAGCCAAGTTAAAAGAACGCCAACATTTTGGGATATTAGCTTATTATCGTCTTCTCCAGAGAGAGACAAGAAGATAGATACCAGTTTCCTCTCTGTGCGTTCAGTAGAAAGCTATCTGGCTGCATGTTAGCCTTAGCTTAGCACAATGAATGGAAGCGAACATGACCAGTTAGCCTTCGGGAGCGGTGTTAGTTGGACAATGCCTAGGCTAACCGGTCATGTCCGCTTCCATTCATTGTGCTAAGCTAAGGCTAACGTGCAGCCAGATAGCTTTCTACTGAACGCACAGAGAGGAAACTGGTATCTATCTTCTTGTCTTTTTCTGGAGAAGACTGTAAGCTAATTTCCATGTTAAAAACAAGTCACAGCAATGTGTTTGTTTTGATTGATTGATGTAATACAGTACAGCTCAATACACACAATTGTTAAGGGGATGCAGACCAGAGAAAGACTTTCGTCTTGTTTACATCAGGGTCCCCCATTTTCAATTCATCAGGACATATATGACATACAGATAGACAGTCCTGCTACATCTATACATTTATGACATACCAGATTTGCAAATACAGTACTGTTTGTGATACAAAAAGAGTCCAGAAAAGGGAGTATATACATTTGACGTTAAAAACTGTGCATAGGAGGAGGTTGGGTGGGGTTGTGTGGGACATATATATAATATATACATATATTATCTTTCAAATGCATGCATAAGAACAGATAATGAAATCTACTGTAATCTACTGTACTTTTAAATTGTCCCCACAGTGCAACCGTTTTTAAACTAATTTCAGATCTAATTGTTCCTACATGTTAACAATAGGGAAAGCATTTCATATAAAAGTATTCTGTATTCTTGTATGACAACTAATAAAGAAACTTGAACTTGAAACTTCCTGTTCATCATCGCTGACAATAATATTAACAACTATTGTCCATTTTATTCTCTACCTTCCAGAACTGTCTGATCAGGGTGACGTCGCAAGGCCGGGATGCCCTGGTCACTGACTTCGGCCTGGTCAGGGAGGTGGTCGAGCAGCCAGTCCAAGACCCCCCGGCAGGAAGCGCTACAATTGTGTGTATTGAGCCGTACTGTATTGTACCCATTCTGCAATCTGTTAAATATTGATTGATTGATTGATTGATTGTTATTAACAGATTGCAGAATGGGTACAATACAGTACAGCTCAATACACACAATTGTTAAGGGGATGCAGACCAGAGAAAGACGTTCGTCTTGTTTACATCAGGGTCCCCCATTTTCAATTCATTCATTTGGGTTTCTCTCCCAAACCAGAAACGTGAGAAGTAAGAATCAAACCTGTGATGTCATCAAGTATAAAGTCTGGACCCACAGAACTTTTGTTTACTTTTTTTTATATCCAAATTATCTTTATTCTATAGTAGAACATGTACCTACGAACTCAGAACATTCACCTGGGTGCTCAGTGTCACCTATAACATATTTCAAAATTCATTGTCTATTGAGCAGCTTCAGTGAGAGTTGGAGTTTTTTTTCATGTTCACTAATATTTTTGTACTTGTATGTTCAATTGTACAGAGGTATAACTGAAGGAATAAATTGTGAAATTGCATGTAGTTCCTCTTTAATGTTTTTCTCACTAACTTTCTCTTTTCTTATTTTACAGCTGCATGTCCATCTTGAACAGTGTACAGTGAGTACCTCCCCTCACCAGAACCAGCAGTACCGCTTTTGGAGTTCGCAAAGTTCTAGAGGAAGCAAGGTAAGCAAAAAAAGCCATATAATGCGCAGCTCCTCCCCCTCAGGGAATGCTACACCCATTTGCAAGGGGGCAGAACAGGAAGCACAGCCCCCCTCGTCCTTCGCATTGGCTTAGCGGGGCAGGCAAAGCAGAAAGCTTCAGAGAGTCCCCCATTTTCAATTCATCATAACATATGACATACATGACATACAGATAGACAATACTGCTACATCTATACATTTATGACATACCAGATTTACAAATACAGTATTGTTTGTGATACAATAAGAGTCTAAAAAAAGAGTATATACATTTGACGAAGAAACTGTACATTGGAGGAGGGGGGGGGGGGGCTGTACATTGGAGGTGGTTGGGTGGGAGGGGGGGGGGGTAACTGTACATTGGATTATCCACGAAACCGAAACAAGTAGGCTCCCTTAAAACGCTAACGCTATTAAAAAAAAATTCAGTGGAGGTTAAAATAAGAATATGACTTGGCCTGAAAAAAAGTTCAGTCAGGTGATTTAGTTTTTTGCTTTAATCCCTGCCCATACTGCTGCAGTGCTGGCATGGCAACAGCATTCGAGAATATGTTCCAGATGTGGCATATTCCGAAAGAAAATATTCATGTCATACTCCAATGCCCGAAACGTGGTCAAGACGCAGGATTACAACGTTTGGGATGTATGGCCCACGGCGCGCTTCAGCTGGCTGTCCAGTGTCCCCGCCAATGTTCTGAGACATATTTATATATTTGTATAATTGTTAGGCTATTTGAATCCACCATTTAGGGCTGGTGTATTCAAATAGCCTAACAAATAAAATGTAATATGTCTCGGAACATTGGCCGGCAGATGCACCACTGCAAACCAAAGAAATGTGAACTCAAGAAGCCAAAACGAAGTTTAGCCTGTTTTAAAAGGCTATAGCCTAAAAGAAAAAGTTGCCTTTTACCACCGCTTGGCCTATATTTTATGCAGTGTTTAGCCTATTAAATAGGCTAATTTTTTTTTTTTCGTTTTAACTTTCAGCCTGTTAATAAATGTGTCATTAATTCAGTATTTAACTTCTTGAATTCATATTTATTTAGGCTATGCTAATTAAAAACACAAATGTTATGGACATCTAATTTAATTATCTGCTTATTTATTAATGCTTCAATTCATTCAGAAACGTTGCAGCAAACAATCCATATGTGCATTTGTTTACATTAGGGGTGCACGATATTGATTTTTTGACCCCGATACCGATAACTTTCTGCTCCTCAAGGCCGATACCGATAACCGATATTTATTGTATTATAATATTTTTTTTAAATGTATATTCCTGTAGTTTTGACCTAACCAGATTTATCATGACATGAGCGTTATGAACAAAAAAAAGCCAAGACAACAGTTTTTCCAAATAAATATAATTTGAATCAGAAAATTCACAATCCGTCAATAACTTATAATACATCCAACCTAACAAGTCACCTGCAACATCACCACCGTAAAGCTGCTGTGAATCCAAAGCCAGCTACAAAGGAACCCGCAGCGATTGTACCTATTGACGAGGCGTTTGCTAAATTAAAGAAGTTTGACAGAAATGACCCAAGGGCTCAAGCCGCTAGCTTTTAAGCAGTGCTTGGTGGTGCAAATTAACCTGGCTACTACAGAGCAATAAGTGACTGCGTATTCAACCAAGGGTTGCATCACAGTCATGAAAGGGGCTAGATTTGCGTGTCGTCGTAGGCTTTTAACACACCATCGTAGCGGTGGTGATGTTGCAGGTGACTTGTTAGGTTGGATGTATTATAAGTTGTTGCCCGTTTCCCTCCTCATGGAACTTCTGCATTGCATTTGTTACAAATAGCAAGTGAACTTTTTTCCTCTAAAACTATTCCCACACTACTGACGCCATCTTTGTTTACATCCGCGCTGCTTCTGAAACTTACGTGGCTACGTCACAGCCAAGAATGGGAGTGCTGGATTTGTGTAAAACGCCCTCTTCCTAAACCACACGCTATCAGTCGTACCACAGTACTGGCAAAACGGGAGGAGCCTACAGTAAAAACAAACGCCCTTCATCCCAATTCACCCGCACCGCATTTTTTTTTACCAAAAAATATATTATATTATCGGAGCTATCACCGTTATCGGGATGATGTCATAATTGCTGATATCGGCCCGATAATTATCGTGCATCCCTAGTTTACATAATGATAACGTACATAAATAACATTATTGAGGGAGGAAAAAAAGGAAACTGATACCTACCTACTTCACCCTGTTAGTCAAGTTGAACTATCGCTCTGACTCAGACTGGATGTCTCGCAGATAATACAATAGTATAATTATATAATATATTTTTTTTCTGTAGGTAACGTTACATTTGGTTGACAATTTACTGACTGACTTTCACGACACTCCATATTTACGTAGCTATCTAACCGGCACTCTAAACCGGACCCAGCCCAAACCATTACCGTGACGTCACCATCCAGCTATATCTAAAATGGCGGCCCCCATGGCAAAAACGGGGAAATTACATTTGAGTTTTCAGACAAATAAGCAGGATTTCACATTTGATTATAGGACCATGTCTTACCCAAGGTACACAACAAACAAACTAGGCTCATATTGTTTAACGCTTCATCTCCCCTTTAAAGTATTCCATAAGAAACCTCACTCATATCACCACTGTCAGATTCTTCAGAGGTACCATTTTTTTAGTTTTGCCAATTTAATTTTTTTAAACATGCTATTGTTATTTACAAGACCCTACATGGTCTGTGCCCGCCCCCTCTGAGGGAATTCATAGAAAGGAAGCCCGATAGAGGATTCAGCACTAGAGGGGATTGCGAAGTGCCCGGCCGGCAAACCGCCTTTGCTAAAAACACCCTCTCAGTCCAGGGATGTTTAATCTGGAATGATCTACCACTGACCATACGAGATTGTACATCATTTCCATCTTTTAAATTCAATCTAAAAAAAATTGTTACTCGACAACCAAACCTGGGCAATGATGGGCAAATACACTACACATGCAATCGGTCATACAACTAATCCATCCATCCATTTCTCTCTCTCTCCAGGTGCAGTGGTTCTGATCCACGGGGAGGTGATCCACCGCAGTCCCCAGAACACCCACTGGAGCCCAGAGAACTGGTGAGTCACTGCGAAATCTGATTCTATATCAGTGGTGGAACAAGTACACAGTTACTTTACTTAAGAAATACCCAGATATCTGCTTCAGAGAGCCCATCTGCTTCAGCTATCTGCTTCAGAGAGCCCATCTGCTTCAGCTATCTGCTTCAGCTATCTGCTTCAGAGAGCCTATCTGCTTCAGAGAGCCTATCTGCTTCAGCTATCTGCTTCAGAGAGCCTATCTGCTTCAGCTATCTGCTTCAGAGAGCCCAACTGCTTCAGCTATCTGCTTCAGAGAGCCCATCTGCTTCAGCTATCTGCTTCAGAGAGCCTATCTGCTTCAGCTATCTGCTTCAGAGAGCCTATCTGCTTCAGCTATCTGCTTCAGCTATCTGCTTCAGAGAGCCTATCTGCTTCAGCTATCTGCTTCAGCTATCTGCTTCAGAGAGCCTATCTGCTTCAGCTATCTGCTTCAGAGAGCCTATCTGCTTCAGCTATCTGCTTCAGAGAGCCTATCTGCTTCAGCTATCTGCTTCAGAGAGCCTATCTGCTTCAGCTATCTGCTTCAGAGAGCCTATCTGCTTCAGCTATCTGCTTCAGAGAGCCTATCTGCTTCAGCTATCTGCTTCAGAGAGCCTATCTGCTTCAGAGAGCCTATCTGCTTCAGCTATCTGCTTCAGAGAGGCTAACTGCTTCAGCTATCTGCTTCAGCTATCTGCTTCAGCTATCTGTACACACCATATACTATACATACTGTGCACACCATATACTGTACACGTCAGAGAGCCTATCTGCTTCAGCTATCTGCTTCAGAGAGCCTATCTGCTTCAGCTATCTGCTTCAGAGAGCCTATCTGCTTCAGCTATCTGCTTCAGCTATCTGCTTCAGAGAGCCTATCTGCTTCAGCTATCTGCTTCAGCTATCTGCTTCAGAGAGCCTATCTGCTTCAGCTATCTGCTTCAGCTATCTGCTTCAGCTATCTGCTTCAGAGAGCCCATCTGCTTCAGCTATCTGCTTCAGAGAGCCCAACTGCTTCAGCTATCTGCTTCAGAGAGCCCATCTGCTTCAGCAACTGCTTCAGAGAGCCTATCTGCTTCAGCTATCTGCTTCAGCTATCTGCTTCAGAGAGCCTATCTGCTTCAGCTATCTGCTTCAGCTATCTGCTTCAGCTATCTGCTTCAGCTATCTGCTTCAGAGAGCCTATCTGCTTCAGCTATCTGCTTCAGAGAGCCTATCTGCTTCAGCTATCTGCTTCAGAGAGCCTATCTGCTTCAGCTATCTGCTTCAGCTATCTGTACACACCATATACTATACATACTGTGCACACCATATACTGTACACACCATATACTGTACACTGTACACAACATATACTGTACACAACATATACTGTACACACTGTACACACCATATACTCTACATACTGTACACAACATATACTGTACACACTGTACACACCATATACTGTACATACTGTACACACCATATACTGTACACAACATATACTGTACACACTGTACACACCATATACTGTACACTGTACACACCATATACTGTACACTGTACACACCATATACTGTACACTGTACACACCATATACTGTACACACCATATACTCTACACACTGTACACACCATATACTGTACACACTGTACACACCATATACTGTACACACTGTACACACCATATACTGTACACACCATATACTGTACACAACATATACTGTACACACTGTACACACCATATACTGTACACACTGTACACACCATATACTGTACACACCATATACTGTACACTGTACACACCATATACTGTACACAACATATACTGTACACACTGTACACAACATATACTGTACACACTGTACACAACATATACTGTACACAACATATACTGTACACACTGTACACAACATATACTGTACACAATGTACACAACATATACTGTACACACCATATACTGTACACACCATATACTGTACACACCATATACTGTACACTGTACACCATATACTGTACACACTGTACACACCATATACTGTACACACCATATACTGTACACACCATATACTGTACACTGTACACACCATATACTGTACACACTGTACACACCATATACTGTACACACCATATAATGTACACACCATATACTGTACACTGTACACACCATATACTGTACACACCATATACTGTACACTGTACACACCATATACTGTACACTGTACACACCATATACTGTACACACCATATACTGTACACAACATACTGTACACTGTACACACCATATACTGTACACTGTACACACCATATACTGTACACAACACATACTGTACACACTGTACACAACATATACTGTACACAACATATACTGTACACACTGTACACACCATATACTGTACACACTGTACACACCATATACTGTACACACTGTACACACCATATACTGTACACACCATATACTGTACACAACATATACTGTACACACTGTACACACCATATACTGTACACTGTACACACCATATACTGTACACACCATATAATGTACATACTGTACACAACATATACTGTACACAACATATACTGTACATACTGTACACAACACATACTGTACACACCATATACTGTACACACTGTACACAACACACACTGTACACAACACATACTGTACACAACATATACTGTACACACTGTACACAACACACACTGTACACAACACATACTGTACACAACATATACTGTACACAACACATACTATACACAACAACATATACTGTACACAACATATACTGTACACACTGTACACAACATATACTGTACATACTGTACACAACACATACTGTACATACTGTACACAACATATACTGTACACACTGTACACCATATACTGTACACACCATATACTGTACACACTGTAAACATATACTGTACACAACATATACTGTACACACTGTACACAACATATACTGTACACACTGTACACACCATATACTGTACACACCATATACTGTACACACTGTACACAACATATACTGTACACACCATGTACCCTCTACTGTGAGCGATTTGTAGTGTAAAATTTCCCTGTGGATGATTAATTTCTATTCTGTCTAGGTGTCTGCGTGCTCCACCGTCCACCCAGGGGTCCTTCAACCTACAGACATGGTCCAGAGGAGAGTAAAGGTATATGCTTTATGTATTTTTATACCTGTTTATTATGTCTATTTTATTATTTTGTATTATTGCACAATCGAAGCGGGCATATACACAACATATACTGTACACTGTACACACCATATACTGTACACACCATATACTGTACACAACATATACTGTACACAACATATACTGTACACAACATATACTGTACACACTGTACACACACAACATATACTGTACACACTGTACACAACATATACTGTACACACTGTACAAACCATATACTGTACACACTGTACACACCATATACTGTACACACCATATACTGTACACACTGTACACACCATATACTGTACACTGTACACATCATATACTGTACACACTGTACACACCATATAATGTACATACTGTACACAACATATACTGTACACAACATATACTGTACACACTGTACACAACACATACTGTACACACCATATACTGTACACACTGTACACAACACACACTGTACACACCATACTGTACACACTGTACACAACACACACTGTACACAACACATACTGTACACAACATATACTGTACACACTGTACACAACACACACTGTACACAACACATACTGTACATAACATATACTGTACACAACACATACTATACACAACAACATATACTGTACACAACATATACTGTACACACTGTACACAACATATACTGTACATACTGTACACAACACATACTGTACAGACTGTACACAACATATACTGTACACACTGTACACCATATACTGTACACAACATATACTGTACACACTGTAAACATATACTGTACACAACATATACTGTACACACTGTACACAACATATACTGTACACACTGTACACACCATATACTGTACACACTGTACACACCATATACTGTACACACTGTACACAACATATACTGTACACACCATGTACCCTCTACTGTGAGCGATTTGTAGTGTAAAATTTCCCTGTGGATGATTAATTTCTATTCTGTCTAGGTGTCTGCGTGCTCCACCGTCCACCCAGGGGTCCTTCAACCTACAGACATGGTCCAGAGGAGAGTAAAGGTATATGCTTTATGTATTTTTATACCTGTTTATTATGTCTATTTTATTATTTTGTATTATTGCACAATCGAAGCGGGCATATACACAACATATACTGTACACTGTACGCACCATATACTGTACACACAATATACTGTACACAACATATACTGTACACAACATATACTGTACACACTGTACACACACAACATATACTGTACACACTGTACACAACATATACTGTACACACTGTACAAACCATATACTGTACACACTGTACACACCATATACTGTACACACCATATACTGTACACACTGTACACACCATATACTGTACACTGTACACATCATATACTGTACACACTGTACACACCATATAATGTACATACTGTACACAACATATACTGTACACAACATATACTGTACACACTGTACACAACACATACTGTACACACCATATACTGTACACACTGTACACAACACACACTGTACACACCATACTGTACACACTGTACACAACACACACTGTACACAACACATACTGTACACAACATATACTGTACACACTGTACACAACACACACTGTACACAACACATACTGTACATAACATATACTGTACACAACACATACTATACACAACAACATATACTGTACACAACATATACTGTACACACTGTACACAACATATACTGTACATACTGTACACAACACATACTGTACAGACTGTACACAACATATACTGTACACACTGTACACAACATATACTGTACACAACATATACTGTACACACTGTAAACATATACTGTACACAACATATACTGTACACACTGTACACAACATATACTGTACACACTGTACACACCATATACTGTACACACTGTACACACCATATACTGTACACACTGTACACAACATATACTGTACACACCATGTACCCTCTACTGTGAGCGATTTGTAGTGTAAAATTTCCCTGTGGATGATTAATTTCTATTCTGTCTAGGTGTCTGCGTGCTCCACCGTCCACCCAGGGGTCCTTCAACCTACAGACATGGTCCAGAGGAGAGTAAAGGTATATGCTTTATGTATTTTTATACCTGTTTATTATGTCTATTTTATTATTTTGTATTATTGCACAATCGAAGCGGGCATATACACAACATATACTGTACACTGTACACACCATATACTGTACACACCATATACTGTACACAACATATACTGTACACAACATATACTGTACACACTGTACACACACAACATATACTGTACACACTGTACACAACATATACTGTACACACTGTACAAACCATATACTGTACACACTGTACACACCATATACTGTACACACCATATACTGTACACACTGTACACACCATATACTGTACACTGTACACATCATATACTGTACACACTGTACACACCATATAATGTACATACTGTACACAACATATACTGTACACAACATATACTGTACACACTGTACACAACACATACTGTACACACCATATACTGTACACACTGTACACAACACACACTGTACACACCATACTGTACACACTGTACACAACACACACTGTACACAACACATACTGTACACAACATATACTGTACACACTGTACACAACACACACTGTACACAACACATACTGTACATAACATATACTGTACACAACACATACTATACACAACAACATATACTGTACACAACATATACTGTACACACTGTACACAACATATACTGTACATACTGTACACAACACATACTGTACAGACTGTACACAACATATACTGTACACACTGTACACAACATATACTGTACACAACATATACTGTACACACTGTAAACATATACTGTACACAACATATACTGTACACATTGTACACAACATATACTGTACACACTGTACACACCATATACTGTACACACTGTACACAACATATACTGTACACACTGTACACAACATATACTGTACACACCATGTACCCTCTACTGTGAGCGATTTGTAGTGTAAAATTTCCCTGTGGATGATTAATTTCTATTCTATTCTATTCTGTCTAGGTGTCTGCGTGCTCCACCGTCCACCCAGGGGTCCTTCAACCTACAGACATGGTCCAGAGGAGAGTAAAGGTATATGCTTTATGTATTTTTATACCTGTTTATTATGTCTATTTTATTATTTTGTATTATTGCACAATCGAAGCGGGCATGGCCACCCGCATTTCACTGTATGTATGTGATGAATAAAACTCTTGAATCTCTTGAATCTTGAAGGTGCATGGGGTCTGGACGATCAAGATGTTTCGTAGTCCCACCACCATGATTCACTACAACAAATTCATGGGCGGAGTTGACCTTTCAGACCAGCTGATCCAGTACTACTCCACACACCGCAGAACTTCCCACTGGTACCGGACCATGTTCTTCCACTTTGTGGACATCGCGAGCACCAACGCCTACATCCTCCACTGTGAAATCAGTAAGGCAAAACAGGAGGCACACATGACTCACAAGGACTTCATGTGCGAGATAGCGCGTGAGTTGTGTGGCGTGGACATCACACTAGCTCCTCTTGACAGGAAGGTAGACCATATCCCTGTTGCCATCGCAGCACCTACAGAGGACGTCAGACAGAAAGCCACACATGGCCGCAGGATCTGCCAGCAGTGTCACAAAGGGGGGAAAAGGACCCTGACTCCCTGGAAATGCAAGCGCTGTGATGTAGCCCTCTGTCTCGTCATTGGCAAACTGTTTCGAATTGTGGCACAGTTGAGCACACAGTACAGCACAGTACAATGTCGCACACACACACATATGTATATGATGTACAGTAGTCTACAGTAGTCTATATAGTGTATATATGTATATTGAATATTCCTCTTTACTTTTACTATTATTATATTATAGTATTTTTATTGCACATTACTTTAGTTACATTCCATAATGATGCTATATTTTTTTTTTACTTTTACTTACTTTTTTACTGACTATTTCTAAAAAAGCATGATGGTGAGATTTTCCAGTTGAGAATCTACATTTCGTCTGGGTTTATTACCTGTGTATTAAGAAAATACTTGTTTTTGAATTGAATTCTGCCCTTTTCTCTTTTGTTTATGTAAATATGCTACCTGAGGGGGCATTTCCACTGTTTTATATGCTTGATTGAATATGTTTGCATTGGTTCATAGTAAAAAGAACACATTTCTCAATCCGATTTTGTGTTTTGTGTTGTACAGTATACAGTAGTATATACAGTATTATGCAGTATGAAAACTGTCAGGTCATATATGTGAGGCTGTGCTGGAAAAAAAAGATACCAAACATACCATGGTAAAACATTTTAAAATGGGAATTATACCATTTAAATCAAAATTAGCTAAAACATTGAAAATATCCCACAACTCCGAAGAGAAATAATGTTTAACCCTTATGTGGTGGTAGGGTCTCCAGCGACCCGTTTCAAGGTTATAATATGTAATAACTATCATGTAGTTGATTTGATTAGAACAAGGCTTTATGATATCCTCCACAACACATATTATACATATTATATAAGCGCAGCAAAACTGTCACCATTTTGAAAATTCTGAAGGTATCTGCAGAAAAAAAGGTACGACTGTGGTGTTAGGGTCATTCTTGACCGGGCAAGGTAAACTATACCATAAAAATACTAAATATAAATAAATAAAATAATAAATATACTAAACTTTTTTTCAGTAGTTATATTCTAATATTGTTCTATTATAGTCAGAAAACATTATCTATGGGTTTCACATTTAGTATATTATGATTGAACAACCTCATTTTCATCTAAAAAATAAGGGACATGATGTGATTGTAATACAATCAAATTACAATGGGATTATATGGTTATGAATGCATATAATGTTAGTTAGGATGTAGTATTAACTATATTGAGTGATACTCCTTTCTTTTTAGTGGTCAGGACTGAGTTAGACCCCGGGTCAACATTGACCCGCTAACCGGTCAGTGGTGCCAATTCCTAACACAACATGAGGGTTAAGGAGGTGGACTGTAATGAGCATAGCTGCCTATAAATTCTCGACAGGTAGCCCTTTAGAGTGGGAAGAGGGTAAGAAAAATGTCGAGTTATTATGTTTCATATCAAACCTGAAGGCAGAAACTATGTTTCTTATAAAACCTTCTGAATGCAGAAATGATATATTTACCTTCTGAATGCAGAAACTATATGTTTCTTATAAAACCTTCTGGAGACAGAAACTAGGCCTATATGTTTCATATAAAACCATATAAAACCTTCTGGAGGCAGAAATGATATGTTATAACACCTTCTGAAGGCAGAAACTATATGTATTTATATAGACGTGTGTGTTCCGGTGTATATGCTTTTCTGAGGACAGGCGTGTGTATTCTTATTTATACGCTTCTCTGAGGACCCTCATGTCCCGCCCCACGTCTGTATCTGATTGGCTTACACCACTAGTCCTCACGAGTCTGTCCCATGACATAACATAACACAAAAAACAAACATGTGTGTTAAATTATTTTGAAGTCAGTTTCCAGCAGTTGAGCGCCATCTATTGGTAAATATATTTTTTTCAGGGTCCAAATCACAGCGGAAAGGGGGGTCCTCGCAACCTTATTGATATCTCAAGGTCCTCGGGAGTACCTGTAAACACGTATGTGTGTGTGTGTGTGTGTGTGTGTGTGTGTGTGTGTGTGTGTGTGTGTGTGTGTGTGTATGTGTGTGTGTGTGTGTGTGTGTGTGTGTGTGTGTGTGTGTGCGTGCTCACTTAAACACGTTTGAAGGTATTTGTCTGTGCCTGGCAGTCATTCGTAGTAATATTAGCATAAGACCAGCTTAAGCCATCCCTACTGCCAATTTACAAGATATCATGGCTTATCATGCCTGCCACCCCATATTACCACTTGTTTTTTTAGAATGTTCCAGACCAAACACATACTTCATTATGAACCTAGCAGCAACACTTCACTGCCAAGCCGTTGGCTTCAGTCAGTGACACAGTATCACTGTCAGACATAGTTGGCCACTGGCTATTCACGCTGTAGAAAAGTATGTTGCTGACAATGGATTACATGAAATAGAAGCACTTATTTCCAACACGTGTTGGAAATGAAGTTGTTAAAGTCCCCATGAAACGGCTAGCCGAATGCTATTTTATGCCATATATTTATGCGTTTCCTGTAAAGACAGGAAGCTAGGGAGGGACTTGTTGTGGATATTGATTGGCATTTTAGAGTAGCCAATAGTGCCGAATGTGCATTGCGGTTGTAACTTAAACAACAGCCGAAGAGATCCAATGACAATATGTGCATGTAGGTAATTATATGAAACATTAGGCTGTACCTGTGATATCCGATTATGAATGGATGGATAATTCATTTTTGTGTTATACACTTGATGGGTTCCATACCCTATTGAAATGTGTCATACATGTGTGTTATTTAAACCAAATCCATGATCCAGATTTACCCAAAGGAAAATAAACCTAATAGATAATTATTCTAAAGGCTGGATCACTCCTCCACACGCCAAAGACAATGTTTGCTGAATTATAGCCTATATGCAGTATGTTCCCAGCCAACGCTGCGGCCTGTAGTCCACATCCTGCATCACTGTCCTCCGTCTTCCTCACAGTTGGCCTGGCAGACCCCCCGAGGAAGACTCTGGCGTGGAGACTAATTGTGCTGGCTTGAAAATATTCTTAAATACGAGCAATAACTGTCTGTGAGAGTGCCTGGTATTCTCTAATGTGCAATATTTTCCACAGGGTCATTCTTGACCGGGCAAGGTAAACTATACCATAAAAATACTAAATATAAATAAATAAAATAATAAATATACTAAACTTTTTTTCAGTAGTTATATTCTAATATTGTTCTATTATAGTCAGAAAACATTATCTATGGGTTTCACATTTAGTATATTATGATTGAACAACCTCATTTTCATCTAAAAAATAAGGGACATGATGTGATTGTAATACAATCAAATTACAATGGGATTATATGGTTATGAATGCATATAATGTTAGTTAGGATGTAGTATTAACTATATTGAGTGATACTCCTTTCTTTTTAGTGGTCAGGACTGAGTTAGACCCCGGGTCAACATTGACCCGCTAACCGGTCAGTGGTGCCAATTCCTAACACAACATGAGGGTTAAGGAGGTGGACTGTAATGAGCATAGCTGCCTATAAATTCTCGACAGGTAGCCCTTTAGAGTGGGAAGAGGGTAAGAAAAATGTCGAGTTATTATGTTTCATATCAAACCTGAAGGCAGAAACTATGTTTCTTATAAAACCTTCTGAATGCAGAAATGATATATTTACCTTCTGAATGCAGAAACTATATGTTTCTTATAAAACCTTCTGGAGACAGAAACTAGGCCTATATGTTTCATATAAAACCATATAAAACCTTCTGGAGGCAGAAATGATATGTTATAACACCTTCTGAAGGCAGAAACTATATGTATTTATATAGACGTGTGTGTTCCGGTGTATATGCTTTTCTGAGGACAGGCGTGTGTATTCTTATTTATACGCTTCTCTGAGGACCCTCATGTCCCGCCCCACGTCTGTATCTGATTGGCTTACACCACTAGTCCTCACGAGTCTGTCCCATGACATAACATAACACAAAAAACAAACATGTGTGTTAAATTATTTTGAAGTCAGTTTCCAGCAGTTGAGCGCCATCTATTGGTAAATATATTTTTTTCAGGGTCCAAATCACAGCGGAAAGGGGGGTCCTCGCAACCTTATTGATATCTCAAGGTCCTCGGGAGTACCTGTAAACACGTATGTGTGTGTGTGTGTGTGTGTGTGTGTGTGTGTGTGTGTGTGTGTGTGTGTGTGTGTGTATGTGTGTGTGTGTGTGTGTGTGTGTGTGTGTGTGTGTGTGTGTGCGTGCTCACTTAAACACGTTTGAAGGTATTTGTCTGTGCCTGGCAGTCATTCGTAGTAATATTAGCATAAGACCAGCTTAAGCCATCCCTACTGCCAATTTACAAGATATCATGGCTTATCATGCCTGCCACCCCATATTACCACTTGTTTTTTTAGAATGTTCCAGACCAAACACATACTTCATTATGAACCTAGCAGCAACACTTCACTGCCAAGCCGTTGGCTTCAGTCAGTGACACAGTATCACTGTCAGACATAGTTGGCCACTGGCTATTCACGCTGTAGAAAAGTATGTTGCTGACAATGGATTACATGAAATAGAAGCACTTATTTCCAACACGTGTTGGAAATGAAGTTGTTAAAGTCCCCATGAAACGGCTAGCCGAATGCTATTTTATGCCATATATTTATGCGTTTCCTGTAAAGACAGGAAGCTAGGGAGGGACTTGTTGTGGATATTGATTGGCATTTTAGAGTAGCCAATAGTGCCGAATGTGCATTGCGGTTGTAACTTAAACAACAGCCGAAGAGATCCAATGACAATATGTGCATGTAGGTAATTATATGAAACATTAGGCTGTACCTGTGTCATCCGATTATGAATGGATGGATAATTCATTTTTGTGTTATACACTTGATGGGTTCCATACCCTATTGAAATGTGTCATACATGTGTGTTATTTAAACCAAATCCATGATCCAGATTTACCCAAAGGAAAATAAACCTAATAGATAATTATTCTAAAGGCTGGATCACTCCTCCACACGCCAAAGACAATGTTTGCTGAATTATAGCCTATATGCAGTATGTTCCCAGCCAACGCTGCGGCCTGTAGTCCACATCCTGCATCACTGTCCTCCGTCTTCCTCACAGTTGGCCTGGCAGACCCCCCGAGGAAGACTCTGGCGTGGAGACTAATTGTGCTGGCTTGAAAATATTCTTAAATACGAGCAATAACTGTCTGTGAGAGTGCCTGGTATTCTCTAATGTGCAATATTTTCCACAGACATGCATTTTCTTTTTTCTACTGTGATGTTTTGCAATGCTTTAAAAAAAAATTGTTATTGTGAATAAGTGCATATGTACAGTAGAAGAGGGTATGTGTGGGTATGTGGATGTGTGGTGTGATAGTGAGTAGGCTACAACTAATGTATGTATGGTAGTGTGTCTATGGGTACATCATGGATGTGTTGTGTGGTAGTGTGTATGTAGGTATCATTATTTTAGGTGCTGCACAAACAAATTACGTTGTACTGTAGCTATTGTGCAATGACAATAAAGCTTTCTACTTCTACTTCAACTATTTCTCTGTGTTCCACTGCATACCATAGATGGAGAAGACACCTAATACCTTTCATTAGAATTCTGCAATGAATTCTATAATTCAACTGCTCAGTGGGAGCAGTTAGGAGGTAAGAGGTTAAAACCATTGGTAAACAAACGTAGTGCTGAAAATATACACTTTGACTGCTGTTTTGATAGGGTTAGGGTCTTTACTCTTGGCTCCATTTGAAAAAGAACATTCATTAATATGGACTGTATTGATCTATTAATGATAAATAAATATTTTAGGCTTAAGGGGTTAAGTGTCTTGCTCAAGGACACTTCGAACCGTGAACCTTCTGATTACCAGACAAGCGCTCTCCCTCCTGTGCCACTGTCGGCCCAGACTAAACTACTATTTAGTCTCGTCACTGTCCCTGCGCGTCCTGCTCTCTGTCAGCATGTTGTGCTCGCGGTTGCGTTCGATTATCCTTAGTTAGGCTGAAAAACTGTTATGGAATCCCTGTCAGCATGATGTTCCCCATGCATAATGGTGCATATCGACTGATTCTGCTCCACACATGAATTCAGTAAACCACAAGTGTAAGGTTTAAATAGCTAGCTTGTTGTGATTAACTGATTAGAAGGCTCCGTTCACTTGAAGGCTTTACATCAAAGTGGGATGAAATTCACAGACTAACATCGATTAAACAGTCTTATTGGAATCTGGACAGATGTTCCGGCGCACCCTTGTCTAGAGACTATACCGCCGTGAAAACAGCTCGTAGCATGAGAGAGGATCTGCGCTTAGATGCGGTCTGAGTGGGTGCAGACACAGGCGTGATTTTATGCCAAAGTGGATATTTACACCCCCCCCGGCTCCGCCAGTCCTCCCGTCTCGGCGCAAGCAGGGTTATCTTTGTGCCACAGAATTGCCAAACAGGCACAGGGGGCGGGATCGCCTTGCACGGAATTTGGCAGTCGGCCTGCACCTGCGCTGGCCTTGTGCCAGCATGGAAATAGAGCCCTACGTGTTCATTATAATACGTTACTTACGGCATGTTTAGCCATAAACAATCCTCTATAAACAAGACCAGAGACAGAAAGCGTAGCAGTGGGAATGCAACCTGCCCTTAGGTAGATATTGGAGCTGCTCCACTAATAATGAATTAAAGAGTGAGTTTGTGCAGAATGTTTAATTTAGTTTTTATATCCAAACAAGCTTTATTCTATAGTGTTCTAAATTCTGCAACATATAGTGTACCCATAATACTCAGACTCTTCCTCTGGTGCTCTCCCTGTGTCATCCCAGCCCCTTCCTAATGCTATGTAGGCTATGGAGCAGTATACCTGATGACATCACATTAGGCCCTCTAGTTTTTGGATTGGCTTTTTGATACAAGGGTGTTGATTAATTTGAGATTGATGTGCCACTGTCCCCCCCTACAACGCAAAGGTAACTAATGTAAGCTTGGCCTGCTGGAAAAGTAATACAAAGGTGATGATTCCTACTTGCAAGTAACGATGCACCGTGACAACTTTACAACGTATCCACCAAACTATTGAAGGGCATATACGTTGATCAGTGCAACCGAGACCCTCTGGCAACATCTGGTCCAGCTAGCTATAATTAGCAGGTACAGTAGCTGATGTGAGGCGCTCGGTTAGGGATGCCAACTTTCTCACTACCAAGTAAGGGACAAAAGGTGGCATAAAGGGCATGCTAACACTAACTACACACCATCAAGACCCCAACGGTCTCTAACTACACCATCAAGACCCCTACGGTCTCTAACTACACCCGCAATACCCCTACAGTCTCTAACCCTCAAGACCCATATGTGACCGTGCCCAGTGGACGCAAGTTGACGTGGTGAAATTGCGCAAATCAAACCAGAAGATTATTATAATAATTGTTTTTATTATTATCACAGTTTGTATGTTTAAGAACATATTTACTATAAAAGCGAACAGTTATAGTATCTCTAATAGTCAAATGTCTAATGTCTGTTTAAAAAAGGCTGTTTATGTGTGACTTTGGTCATTGCGTGCATCTTCTAACTACACACCCTCAAGACCCCTACGCTCTGCATCTTCTAACTACACACCCTCAAGACCCCTACGCTCTGCATCTTCTAACTACACACCCTCAAGACCCCTACGCTCTGCATCTTCTAACTACACACCCTCAAGACCCCTACACTCTGCATCTTCTAACTACACACCCTCAAGACCCCTACGCTCTGCATCTTCTAACTACACAGCCTCAGGACCCCTACACTCTGCATATTCTACAACTACACACCCTCAAGACCCCTACACTCTGCATCTTCTAACTACACACCCTCAAGACCCCTACGCTCTGCATCTTCTAACTACACAGCCTCAGGACCCCTACACTCTGCATATTCTACAACTACACACCCTCAAGACCCCTACACTCTGCATCTTCTAACTACACACCCTCAAGACCCCTACGCTCTGCATCTTCTAACTACACACCCTCAAGACCCCTAAGCTCTGCATCTTCTAACTACACACCCTCAAGACCCCTACGCTCTGCATCTTCTAACTACACACCCTCAAGACCCCTAAGCTCTGCATCTTCTAAATATACACACCCTCAAGACCCCTAAGCTCTAGATCTTGTAACTACACACCCTCAAGACCCCTAAGCTCTGCATCTTGTAACTATACACCCTCAAGACCCCTAAGCTCTGCATCTTCTAACTACACAGCCTCAAGACCCCTAAGCTCTACGTCTTCTAACTACACACCCTCAAGACCCCTAAGATCTACGTCTTCTAACTACACACCCTTAAGACCCCTAAGCTCTACGTCTTCTAACTACACAGCCTCAAGACCCCTAAGATCTACGTCTTCTAACTACACACCCTCAAGACCCCTAAGCTCTACGTCTTCTAACTACACACCCTCAAGACCCCTAAGCTCTACGTCTTCTAACTACACACCCTTAAGACCCCTAAGCTCTACGTCTTCTAACTACACACCCCCAAGACTCTCTGCATCTTCTGGGCGCCACAAATCCACTCCTATCCAAACTCCTGGGGGGGTCATCAAAGAGAAGCAGGCTATTCTCAGTCCTCGAACAAACTTCTCACCACAGTCAGGACGACTGAAACCCGCCCAATCTTCCGCTGTCAACTACAAACACACCACTTCAATCAATATCTGAAATAATAATAATTAAAAATAACCTTCTTACTGTCTTCTTACTTTTACTATTATGTACTTATGTACCACTATGTACTATGCTTCTATCCATATAGTACTAATTACCATACTAATATCTATACTACTATGCACTCAAGTTCAACACTGCTAACAAACAATACCCCTTGCCCTTAGCTGCCAGAGGTGTACACCCCCTGTTGTACACAATGTGTCAGTCTGTAGGGATGAAAGCATTAGCTAAATGACTAAATGCAAATGTGAATGAATAGAAGTTTATTTGTGTGTGTTTTGCTGTGCTGTCACTTCACCTCTAAACAGCCTCTCTCAGGCAGACATGAAATAAGTCCAAAATAACACTATCTGGGTTTTCTGCAGAGAGAAAGTCCATGGAAAGTTAACGTTCTATTGTACAGTATTTGCCTTATTGCACAATCTTAACAGGTCAAACAAAATCAACAAAATGCTGAACTTGCATCTTTTTTGATCATTTACCCACTTGATCTGAACTGAACTGAACAACCGGCTCGTCAGTGTAGCTGTCAGAGCAGAATCTTATACTGTAT
>NC_140166.1:98307866-98317866 GCF_963971535.1 Notolepis coatsorum
ACACCAACACTCTCATCTCTCAGAGATACACACCAACATATCTCAGAGATACACACCAACATCTAGAGATACACACCAACATCTGCATTGGGATGACACACGCACGCACGCACACACACACACACACACACACACACACACACACACACACACACACACACACACACACACACACACACACACACACACACACACACACACACACACACACACACACACACACACACACACACACACACACACACACACACACACACACACACACACACACACACACACACACACAAGCTGAAAAAGACATGTTTCTTTATGCAATAGTAAAATAATTAATGACAAATAAATCATGATCCACCTCATGTTTGATTGTGTCTGTGGTGCTGATGGATCTGGTCATGTGGCTCCTCCCAGTCTCAGACATCATTAAATAATAGCCAGGCAGCGCTGAGCAACATCTGCATTATGCCACAGTAACGCTGGTGACAGATCAGTCACACACACACACACACACACACACACACACACACACACACACACACACACACACACACACACACACACACACACACACACACACACACACACACACACACACACACACACACACACACACACACACGCACACACACACACACACACACACACACACACACACACACACACACACACACACACACACACACACACACACACATACGCCGTCGCACACACACAAGTGCATCATGCACACACACACACACACACAAAAATTGACATATGCTCAGATTTAAAAAAAAATATGTAAGCCTTTGGTTGTATGTCCTACATAGAGACAGAGCTCTTGCATGGCATGTCTATCTAGTTCTCTTTTTTCCCAACATGTCTGGCTGTAACCGTTGGTAATAAGATGCCTGAAACACTGGAAATGCATGATATTATTGTTCCACATTGTGTTTTAGTTGATATATTCCTCACACATCAATACACACAACCGTTACCTCTTCCATTGTCATTGTCATGTCAACAAACAACGACATAATAATACAATAACACAGTAGCACTATTACTCAGTAGTTCTCATTTATATATTTTATATCCAGTTTAATCAACTAACCATGCCCGCTCTTCTAACCATGCCCGCTCTACTTCAACAGGATCTGAGTGGTTCTCCTGCCCACTGGGGAGAGTGACCTTGAGCCATCATCTTATTTTAATACCAGTTCTTGGGTATGCTTTTTTGTTCTTATTATTATTAAAATGTTTAAATGTTCTTATATACTTTAGATACTATTGCTACTATTTATTTCTAGTTGAAACTACCCCCCCCCCCCCCCCCCCCCCCTTGATTATTTTGTCAAGGCACATGTACATGGTATATACCTTTGATTTGGGAGTATTTGGGGTTTCAGGCGATCAACCAGAACGATTTGTGCTTATTGCATATAACGCGTTGTATCTCACGATCTATAGAAAAATACTGGGTTATTTTGGAAAGGGGCGATGTGTAGCGTGTAACAAACTACAGTGTGTAGAAATTTAGCCTGTCGAATGAGCCATATATTGTCTCCATAGCTATAATACAGAACACACAATGAGTCTGCAAACATCGCTAAAATGGTCAATAACGCTGGCCCTAGCCAGTGCAGATGGGGAAAGCTTGTGGCCGTCAAAGAGTTAAAGGCAGCCATGTTGGAAGACAGAAAACGACACAAACATTCCACGCAAGGCCTCTATTAGACACGCTGTTCAGGGTTCATACCTTGTGTTGTATATGTATGACCGCCCCCCACCATGCACAGACACACAGACACTCACAGCAGGTCCTTACTCCTATCCATCCATCTCTACTCCACATCGCCTTCCTTTACACACAGTATCTATATCCCCCCTCCCTTCTCTCAATCGGTCCCAGTAGCTCTCTTCTCTCTCCTCTCCGTCTTTGCCGCATCACAACCCACCCCCACCCCTCAGATGTTGGCCTCAGATGTCGGCAGAGTGAGGAGCGCTGGACTGGAGTCATTTATCCCCGCTTCCCTGGCCGTAAGTAGTGCCGAGGAGGTAACCCACGCGGACTGCCACCAAGCGTTAGCCACCAAAAAAAAACGTAAACCGCTACCGACTCGCTGATTGGTTCTCCTCCACGACTTCCACGGCAATAGAGCGGGAGACGTGGCGATTCCTCACAGCGCGTGTCTCCCGCATCCCGAGTGAAGCATTTGACACCGGATGACGGAGTGGTGGATACGGGGAGGAGCAGGCTGCAGGGCCCGGAGCGCCGGCCGAGGACCTTGATGTGTTTATGACTTACTGTGTCTGTGTGGTCTTTGTGCCACGCTCAGCCGTGGCCTGTCGCTCCGTCTCTGTTCTCCGCTCACGACGTTGCTTTTTCCTTGTTCTAACTCTCCGCACGTACTTGGGTTACTTCATTACCGACTGCCACCGCGCTCCTAACACCAGAAAATGGACTTGGATATGAAAGATAAACACCTTAAATAACACATTAAATGCCGCAGATTCATTCTTATTCTCGCTAAATCCAAAAGCGGGAATCACAGTGTAGCGTGTGACACACAATGGTCTACAGCCTTATTAGCAGTCATGAAATCCTGTTTGTGATTCCATTACACCAAATACATACAGAGGCACACATTTGTTTAGTTGGATCTTTGTTTATCCTGTGGAAATAATGGCTATTTACTCAGCCATGATTATCCAGCTTTCGGAGATCAGATGTAAATCGATGCAGCAGGGAGGTTTATTTGACTTCCCAGACTCGTGAGCCAATCTGGATTAGTGTTTTTTTCCCCATCATTGTCCTCACACACGCATTTGTGTCTATCCACAGCTAATTTTGCACACTACAGAGCCGATTCAGATGAAATATTGAACATTGGTCGACAACAGGCCAATGACTTGAAACCTTGAATATTTGTCAACGACAGGTCAACGACAAGTAGCCGGTATACAGTTACACCTTTTGCATACCAGAGGGTGGCACTACACAGCTGTCTGTCATACCAGAGGGTGGTACTACACAGCTCTCTCTCTCTCTGTGCGTTCAGTAGAAAGCTATCTTGCTGCATGTTAGCCTAGCTTAGCACAATGAATGGAAGCGGACATGACCGGTTAGCCTTCGGAAGAGGTGTTAGTTGGACAATGCCTAGGCTAACCGGTCATGTCCGCTTCCATTCATTGTGCTAAGCTAGGCTCAAATGCAGCCAGATAGCTTTCTACTGAACGCACAGAGGAAACTGGTATATATCTTCTTGTCTCTCTCTGGAGAAGACGATAAGCTAATTCCACAAAATGTTGGCATGTTCCTTTAAGTATTTGCCTGGTTACTAGGGCCTCCTCGACAAAATAATTTCCTGCTCGGCCAATAGTCGTCAGTTCAAGCAAAAAAAAATACAGGTTTACTTGACCACATTTTTTTTTTCACGAACTGCACAAAAAAAATTAAAATTAGCTATTTTGTGAAATATGTACATTAATTAAAGGTCTTAATCCCCTTGTTTGGACCTTTACATAGTGGTTATAAACATATTGCTTTGATTAAGGATCTAGCTTCTATGTCATAAAAAGTTATTTTCGTGTAGTCTGACATTAGTATAGTATTATTATTTTTTTTTAAACATGCTGTGTTTCTCCTTAATGTAATAACTAACTTTATACCGGATGATGATCCCTAGGCCCAAGGTTCGGAATCCAGCCCCGAGCAACCACACTTTGATCTTTTTCATCATTAGTTTATGTAAAAATACAATATGTCTTGGTTCTGAAATGTATATAGTAACTCTGCATGCACTAAAATGTGTTTGATCCTCTGAACAGCGGGTATACACAGTAGCCTACTGTACACTGCAACAGGGGTCTCCTACAGAGACTCATATAGTCACGATGAGTGTACATAGAGAAATAAGAAAGAAAATAAGCATATAGAATCACATGGCGTATAGAATCATAACAATGAGACAACAAGACCAGGCAAAGAGCAAGGATAACAAATCAATTAAACCATGTACCTACAACTTGATTGAGAAGGTTGGAGATCAAGGTCTTAAACTCTGCAACTTTAAGGACTGTTAGAGTTCATTCCATGAGCTATAGGGCAGTGTTAATTTTGGCAGCTATTTTCATTTTAGTTTTAGTCTTAGTCATGTGTCAAGTGCTCCTTTTTCGTTTTCATCATATTTAGTCACCTTCATTTATTTTTCATTTAGTCAGTTTTAGGCTACGTTTAGACGGAGAGAGTCTGAACAGAAACCGCAAAAGTCGTCTTACGGTTTCACTTTTAATTTTGCGTTTAGACTATCGTTTTGGGATGGAATTCTCCATGCAGACGAGGCTGTAACAACTCCAGACGACTGAGCCCCGCTGTCACACGATTGGCGCATATGTCACATGACGTGCTGTGAAGACCCGCCCTACTCTGCCTCTGATTCGCAGACTGTGGGTGGGGAATGTGATTGGACCAAAGCAGAGTCACTCACAGACAGTGGGTCCAGTCACGCCGCGGGACAGATTCTTGTGTATTTAAAAGTACTGCCAATGTAGCCTTCAGGTGATCGCCATGGATAGAATCAGACATGCTTTGTTTACGCTTCTAGGCTACTGACGCATGCCTGTGATGTAAGCAGTACACGCAACGAGAGCCTTGACAACCCTTTCGTCATCGTTTTATGCGGTTTGACAGTTTATATGAGAGCGCAAAGGTTTATCGTTTCTAGGAATTCCACCCTGGAAGGTAGTCTCACTTTTTTTGCGGTTTCACCCCGTAAAAACGCCATTTCCGTATAAACGAAAGGCACATCCGAAAAAATATTTTTGCGGATTCATCTGCTAGCGTTTCCGTCTAAACGGGGCCTTAGTCAACTAAATGTCTGAGCATTTTAGTCTTGTCTTTTTTGTTTTAGTCTAGATTTAGTCGATGAAAACGGATGACATTTTTGTCTATTTTTAGTTAATGGAAAAAAACTTTTTCTGATTGCGTATATATTTTTTAACCTAGGGGAATCTGAGTCGGTGGCACAAGTGATACACAGGAAGTATATATGTTGGTGTAGACATGGTCCAATATATTGTTGCTCCTACAGTATATGTTGGTTTAGACATGGTCCAATGTATTGTTGCTCCTACAGTATATGTTGGTGTAAACATGGTCCAATGTAGGCATCAAAGAGAGCATTACGGATGTGGTGACGTTGTTTCTGACCAGAGAGACAACGCTGAACTCTGTCTGTCTTCTGTTTGCTGTGTCTTTCCTTTCTCTCTGCCATGTCTGTCCTCTCTCTGCTGTGTCTGTCCTCTCTGTCATGTCTGTCCTCTCTTTCTCTGCTGTGCCTGGCAGCGGTTTATTCTATAACAGGATACTGTAAACTAAGTAAACAGAACACACAGTAGTACTAGTAGTAGTACACACTGATTGCAATCTGCTTGCATAAAAACATTATATTAAAATCACATTCTGAGGTCAGTGTTAAAGTGCCACATGGAAGAGGTCTGGTTAGTGGTTAGAGTTAGAGGTGGTCTAGGTCTGGTTAGGGTAACTTAGGGGTAGTTAAGCATTCATTATAATTTATTATTATTATTTAGATAGATGGATGTAAAGGGCTATACCAACTCTTAACCCCTATCCGGACCTAGACCACCTCTAAGTCACAACCCTAACTTAGGGGTTAAAGTTAGAGGTGGTCTAGGTCTGGTTAGGGGTTAGAGTTAGAGGTGGTCTATGTCTGGTTATACTGATCCGATACCAGTGCATACATAAAAAAAAAATTATATTATATAAATTATACAACTTTTTTCTCTTTTCTTTTTTACAGCTACTGTTTTATATATACTGTTTTTTAGTAATAACTAGAAAGTAATGGTATTTATTCAACAACAGGTGATTGTATAGATTAGTATTAGTATCATTAATTGACAACTAAGCTCAATGAGTTCACCCACGGAATGGTTGTTGGTACATTGGTTCCGCACAGACATTATACGTTGTTGCGCACTGCCTATCCAGGCTGCTCCGTTTAGGTTTGCTACTGCAGAGGCACTGTTGTGATTTTTTATTCAAAATAAGTATTCAACATTCTCTTTTGAGACTCCGCCTCAGACTCTTATCATTTGGCATTAAAAGCTAAACATTGTCACCGGTATGGCTGTCTGCATTATGTCATTAATTGTGTGCGAGAGGTCAATCAGTGACCACGTTAGCGTGAGCTAGCTTAGCCACTAGCTAACACGAGCTAGATGGAAATACAAACATTGTAACGTTACTGGTGAATAAGTGATTTACCTTGGAATACTCCTTTGCCAACTTGCTGTACTTTACTTGCAGGTCTGCAGCTGGATTATGAATAGTCCCAACTTTAGCCAAGGTAACGTTCAGCTAAAACTAGCTTTTCAAATAGCTCCAGCT
This sequence comes from Notolepis coatsorum, assembly GCF_963971535.1. NCBI lineage: Eukaryota > Metazoa > Chordata > Actinopteri > Aulopiformes > Paralepididae > Notolepis > Notolepis coatsorum. The sequence continues at coordinate 98,314,255 of NC_140166.1, forward strand.
AATGCTAATAACGGAGCTCCCCGTCATACTGCTCTAGTCGGGACGATGGCATTAAGAAAAGTTATAATTATTTTGTCTCGTCTTGTTTTAGTCAACAAGATCAACATACATAAATTTGGTCCTGGTTTTTGTAAATTACATTTTTGTGTCCTCAGTTGTGGTCAACGATATTTAATAAACAATTTAGTCTCGTTAGCGTGACATGGTCTTCAATAACGTGACGTCACGTCTCGTTGTCGTCATGAAAAAAACCTTCGTTGGCGAACATCTTTCGTCATCAAATTAACACTGATATAGGGGCATCATAGCAAAATGCAGAGTTACGCTGTTCAGAGAAAACTCAGGGGAACTTAACCTTAAGGACCAGCCAGTGACTAGAACGGGTTCCATAGGTTCCAAAATTCCATTCCAATAATGATGTAGTATAAGGAGGTAGTTTACTAAAGACCTTACAAATTTACAAATGCCAGTGTTTGTTGCACCTCTCCATCAGAGGACCAACCAACCTTCTCATAAATGACACAGTGATGAGTGTTGTATCTACCATTAGTGATGAGTGTCGTATCTATCATTAGTGATGAGTGTCATATCTATCATTAGTGATGAGTGTCGTATCTATCATTCGTGATGAGTGTCATATCTATCATTAGTGATGAGTGTCGTGTCTATCATTAGTGATGAGTGGCGTATCTATCCTTAGTGATGAGTGTCATATCTATCATTAGTGATGAGTGTCATATCTATCATTAGTGATGAGTGTCATATCCATCATTAGTGATGAGTGTCATATCTATCATTAGTGATGAGTGTCGTATCTATCATTAGTGATGAGTGTCATATCTATCATTAGTGATGAGTGTCGTATCTATCATTAGTGATGAGTGTCGTATCTATCATTACTGATGAGTGTCATATCTATCATTAGTGATGAGTGTCGTATCTATCATTAGTGATGATTGTCTTATCTATCATTAGTGATGAGTGTCATATCTATCATTAGTGATGAGTGTCGTATCTATCATTAGTGATGATTGTCTTATCTATCATTAGTGATGAGTGTCATATCTATCATTAGTGATGAGTGTCATATCTATCATTAGTGATGAGTGCCGTATCTATCATTAGTGATGATTGTCTTGTCTATCATTAGTGATGAGTGTCGTATCTATCATTAGTGATGAGTGCTGTATCTATCATTAGTGATGAGTGTCATATCTATCATTAGTGATGAGTGTCATATCTATCATTAGTGATGAGTGCCGTATCTATCATTAGTGATGAGTGTCGTATCTATCATTAGTGATGAGTGTTGTATCTATCATTAGTGATGATTGTCGTGTCTATCATTAGTGATGAGTGTCATATCTATCATTAGTGATGAGTGCCGTATCTATCATTAGTGATGAGTGTCATATCTATCATTAGTGATGAGTGTCATATCTATCATTAGTGATGATTGTCTTGTCTATCATTAGTGATGAGTGTTGTATCTATCATTAGTGATGAGTGCCGTATCTATCATTAGTGATGAGTGTCATATCTATCATTAGTGATGAGTGTCATATCTATCATTAGTGATGAGTGCCGTATCTATCATTAGTGATGAGTGTCGTATCTATCATCCGTGATGAATCTGAGGACAGAGTGATATACATAGTCCAGGAATTTAAGGATTGAGGCCACAGCATGCCTATAAATTGCATCACCAAATTCCAAGACTGTCCAAGAAAACGGCTTCGACAACTCTCTCCCTACTAATACAAGCTGGTTCTGTTTCTGTTCAGAGTGTGCTTCATGGTAACACACAGTGGGGAGCAGTAGGACCTCAAGCGGTGGTGTCTGAGCTCAGTGACCCATGTACTGTCCAGTCACCGAGTGATGCCACACGAGGACCTGGACTATCGCAGGCTACAGTCATCGTGACGAGCGTTGACCACAAACACGACCAATACAGTGATGCCTCACGAACAACATCCAACATAAACACTCTGCATCAACAAACCCTTCGCACATTTACTGAAGCGGAAAAGCCAAACTCAACTTACCAGAAAATGTGTAAAGCGCAATGAAATGCTAAAACCTCTGCTTCGTGGCACAGTTTTCTTTTGGTCCTCGTATATGTGTGTGTGTGTGTGTGTGTGTGTGTGTGTGTGTGTGTGTGTGTGTGTGTGTGTGTGTGTGTGTGTGGTGTGTGTGTGTGTGTGTGGTGTGTGTGTGTGGTTGTGTGTGTGTGTGTGTGTGTGTGTGTGTGTGTGCGTGCGTGCGTGCGTGCGTGCGTGCGTGCGTGCGTGCGTGCATGCGTGCGTGCGTGCGTGTGTGTGTGTGTGTGTATGTTGCATGATTGTACCGAGTCCTGTCTTCAGTATTTGATTCTTGTCTTTCCTGATTGCTACTGTATTCTAATTCGTGTAATCGACGTTCTTTCCTATTCGGTGGCGCATGGTGGTGCAGTGGTTTGGACTGTTGCCTCATAGCGTGAAGGTCCTGGCATTCGGGGCTTTTCTGTTTCGAGTTTGCATGTGTCTCCTCCTCGTCAGTTTCCTCCCCACGCGTAAACACACGCGTGCTAGCTCCTTCTTGCCTCTCCTCCTGCCACACGGTGGCTGCCCAACTGCTCATAAGTGGTCAGGATGGGTCAAATGCAGAGGAATTATTTCCCCCAAGGGGATCAATAAAGTACAACTTAAAGGAACACACCAACATAGCTTACTGTCTTCTCCAGAGAGAGACACGAAGATAGATACAGTACCAGTTTCCTCGCTGTGCGTTGAGTAGAAAGCTGTCTGGCTGCATGTTAGCCTAGCTTAGCACAATGAATGGAAGCAGACAGTGACGGGTAGCCTTCGGGAGAGTATTTACTGTTCGGTATTGTCTATTTAGCCACTGTCCTCTTTAGATTTGATTAGATTCGATTAGATTAAAATGTATTATCATCATACAGCACAAGTACAGTACAATGAAAATAACTTTGGCATCCAACCAGAGTGCAAAGGTAACAGTAAAGTCCAATAGTAATATACAATGTACAGGTGATTAAACTGGATATGAAATATATAGATTGGTACTACTGAGTAATCAGATTTATGTATAGTGTTATAGTATAGTACAGTAATACAGGTATAAAACACGATGGTAGTAAGTCATTTATTCACTTATAAGTCATCTTGTTATCAACCAGGAAATTCTCACATGAAACGTGTTAATCTGATTAATCGCATGATTGTCCATAGTTAAACTCACTATTAATCGCAAATTAATCGCATATTTTCTATCTGTTCTAAATCTACCTTAAACTGATATTTTTCAAGTTTTAATACTCTTATCAACATGAGAGTCAACAAATGCTTGCTTTATGCAGCCATTTAACACAAAAGGATGACCCTCATGCATTGCAAATTTGCATCAAATTCAAAACAGAGTGATGCACAAAATAACTTAAAAGAAAATAATCATTTAAAACAATGAATAAAGTGTGCATGAACTAATTGGGGAAAGAAAACGTTAGGAACTTGTTACATTCACCCACACAAGGGCTGAGACTCACACCCAATTCGAAACTGGCCCCAAAAACTGGCCCCGATAAATGTCCAACCGTACTGAGCCTTACTGTAT
>NC_140166.1:98323623-98346360 GCF_963971535.1 Notolepis coatsorum
AATGAAAAGCGCAAATAGCCAAGTGGTGCTCAGAAAAACAATATGAGAGCAAAAGCCGAACAGGAGAGGGCAAAGCTACCAAAAATAACATCATTGTTCCAGCAGGCAGCAAAGGTAGACTGACTATAATGTTACTGCAGATGCATCGACAGTAAGCTCCCCACCCAGCCCGGCCACCGCTAGCAACCCCGCGGTCAGCTCCGAGTCCAGGCAGACAGCAGACAGACAGCCCAGCCAGGCCCCCAGCCACGCTACAGCCGCCGAGACAGGTTAGAATAATAGAACGTTTTGATTTATTCGCCATAACCAATACGAGTAGGCTACAGGTTACATTGCCTTTTTGGAACGTTTGGTCTGTGACTGCATGGAAGCCCAAACAACTTTGGTTTATTTTCATATAGTAACATATCTGAACACTTGGCTCAGTTAGTTTACTTTTGAAATGTCCTGGGCAGTATCCATTATAATCTAATATAATTCTGCATTCTTTATGTCTGTAATGGTTGTGTCTCCTGCACTTTTTTCGATTGTAATGAAATTATTTAGTTTTGAGTTTGAGGACTTAGGTAGTGCACCTTCTTTTAGCTTTCAATAAGCCTTTGCAGAACTGGATCATAACGCGCCATAAGTTCTATAGATAAGAAATTACCATTATCTATATCACCTATTTTCTCTCTGTGACCCCGGAAAGCAGGCTACTTTTCCTAGTAAACAAATCTAAAGATCTGACAGCGATGGGATGTTGGATATTGTGAGAAATTAATGGTACCATTGATGAAAGCGTGGAGAAGCCGGTCGCTGAAAGACCATCTCAACGGCAGGAGCCAGAAGCCGGGGGGAGACACGGTGTAGCATGTGTCCGTCGGGAAAAACACTTGAGGGACAAAAAATAGAGTCTCAAGATACCAGACATTAAGTCAACGTCCCAGAGCAGAACCCTGAAGGAGCTACCAGCAAGTTTCAAGTTTCTTTAATAGTTGTCATACAGAAGTACAGAATACTTTTATACAAAATGCTTCTTACTGTTACGCTCCAGAGACTGTGCAAGACAAGATAAGTATGAAATAAAACAACATAGTATAGCATGTAAATTAGAAGTAAAAAAATGAGGTCACAGTGTTCAGTATAGACATATGTACAATGTTCGATGCAGAGCATATAGTCAACGTCCCACAGCAGAACCCTGAAAGATCTACCAGCATATAGTCAACGTCCCACAGCAGAACCCTGAAAGAGATCCCAGCATAGAATCGAGCAGAGTCTGTTTTCAAATGTATGTATATATATATATATATATATATATTTGTATATTTAATTTCAAACCTTTATTTCAACTCATTAGTCACTGAGGTTACCCTCGACTACAATGACGATGAGCTTTCAAAACACAGACACAGTTTATCAGCAATTTCATACATATAGGCCCAATAAACAGTTACAAGTCAACACACAGTGGTCGGAGATCATACCTTGAGATCAAGAATCTTCAGCTTCAGAGTCAGTCGGAGGGCATTCCAGGTGTTGGGAGCAAGGAACACACAATTTTTCCTACTTCAGAGAAAACTGGAGGAACCCTACGAACCAACCAGCCATTTGAACGTGTAGGATAGGTTCCAAGATTTCATTCCAACAGTTGTGATGTAAGTAAGAGGGAAGTGCTTTAAAAATAAACAAATACTGTACCAATGATAGTTACGCCTTCCAACCAGAGAAGGCCATGCAACCCTTTCATAACGGACACAGTGGTGCGTATCATATCTGTCACCAGTAATACATCTGAGGGCAGAATGATAGACAGAGTCCAGAGGTTTAAGAGTTGAAGGCTAAATGATACAGTATATACCGTAGCTATATATAATTATATATATTCAGTACACGTAAACACATAAAAACACACCTCGCTCGAGGGAGGTGATGGAGGCTACGGGAGGGAGGGCGTAGTGGCGTAGAATTACCATGAATAATTAAACGACTGGTGTGAGCATTCTGGTGAGCTCTTTGATTGACTCTGAAAGCCCCAGGAAAGAACGGACAGATGAGAGCATACTGCAAAATGGCTCTTATCTCCGCGCTCTCTCGCTCTCCCTGCCTCAGATTGTCTCCGTCGAAACATCAAATCAGCAGTGTTGCTTGCAGCGTCATTCTTGTCTTGTGTGTGTCTTGCCTTCTGGGCAGCGGCCAAATTCAGCACATCTGAAAAATAAATAATAAAATAAAGAGGAGAACACAAGGGTGTACGTGGGCAACGCGAGGTGTCACATTTGGAGATGCAGAGCAGGTGCGCTCTTCCTCCTAATTGCCTCCTGGGCTGCGGGTGCTCGGCTACAGTCGATACTGTGTCGAGAAGAAAAAACACCCGATGAGTGGAAATAGAAACAAAGATAGAGATGTGAGTGGGAAACTTTATTGCCATTTCAACACTGTTGATTGGGATTTGTCTTGGTGCCACATACAGTACAGACAATGTTAAAAACATACAATACAAAAACACAAGAATACAATCCCCACAATACAAAGTTTTACACAAACAATAAAAAAGAAAAAATGCTACCGTACCTAAAATAAATTGCTCAGTGTTCCAGTTTTAAAGTGCATATTGCCTTAACGTGCATGTTGGCTGGTGCTAGCCCTTGTTGTGCAAAGTGCCTGTACAAATATAGATAGATGAGTGGAAATAGAGGCAACGATAGAGAGATGCAAGACTTTTGGCTCAGGTTCACATTTATCTGTATTCATCTACATCGGGCTTCAAACGCATTTGGCCAGAGTGCCTTCATCAGAGCAACATGAAGACATTATGATACCAGCACATGTCCATCCACCCTTTGTTCTGTTTCATTTAATTTCAAACCTTTATTTGAACTTGAAAGGCAACTGACAAGTTGACACACAGTGGTCAGAGATCACACTTTTAAATGCAGCAAGAGAAGGAAGAACCTTCAGCTTCAGAGTCAGTCGGAGGGCATTCCAGGTGTTGGAAGCATCAAAGGAAAAAGCAGTTTTTCCTAGTTCTGAGCAAACTGGAGGAACCCTAAGAACCAATCAGTCATTTGAACGTCTAGAATAGACGTTTACCATGAGGTTTTTGTTTATTGAGGTGTCCCTTATTTACAGTCACGTCGAGTGTACATACAGAAGCAAAAAAAAGCATATACAATCACACAGTATATAAAATCATAACAATAAGACAACAAGACAAGGCAAAGATCAAGGATCAATTAAAACATGTACAACTTAATTGATAAATGTTGGAGATCAAGGTTTTAAACTCTGCAACAGAGGGGATAATCTCAAGCTTTAAGGACTTGGAGTTCATTCCATGAGCTAGAGGGCATCATAGCAAAATGCAGATTTACCCTGTTCCGACCAAACTCTGGGGACCTTAAGGACCAGCCAGTCACTAGAACGGTTTCCATAGGTTCCAAGATTCCATTTCAATAATGATATAAAAGGTATAAGGAGGTAGCATTTAACTCTTTGGACGCCAGACCCGATGATAGTCAGGTTATCTCGCCATGCGTTGAGCGCCAGGACCCCCGAAAACCCGAGTATAGTCGGGTTTTCATCGTTATTTATTTTATTCTATATTTACATTCATTACAGGCACATTGAAGGCACATTACATTCATCATCCTGAGAATGCCAAAGTGCAATACCGGCCGAATCCACGACCCCCCCACCCTTTCATGCATTCATGATGAAACATAATAGGGCCTACCGATAATATAGATTTGATTTCGAAATAGTACCGTGTCCAGGCGAGAAACGGCAACGCTTTTAGTGAAATGCACGTATTGCTGCATAGCGTCGTTTTCTGGGATTAGACAGGATCACTCTAAAACTATACTCATATTCACCACGGTATAAAATGGGAATGTATAGATGCAATTTTTTTTTTTTTTTTACATATTGAACGATAGATAGTCGATGTCAAATGGGCCATAGTATTGTATCCATAGCTATAATATAGAATATAGTTATAGCCCTGCAAACACTGCCACTTATTCCTATATCTTAGAGCTTGGCGTGGTAAGTACAAACAATGCTCAACTGTGTGGCGTCCAATGAGTTAAGGGCCTTAACAATTAACAAATACCAGTGTTTGTTGTGCCTCTCCATCAGAGAGGACTAACTAACCTTCTCATAACTTTGTTGTTGGAGAAGAACAAGCTCCCAGATGTTTTGGATGAATCTTCTAGATAGTATGCATCCACAGGGGCTTAATGATGACGACCTGTATTACAGTATGTAAAGTAAAGCCTGTTAACTTGGGTGTATTTAAGCATTACATCACACGCAGGAGTGGTTTGTGACCAATAAACCATGCCTAGGGGTGGTTGTTAGGCCCGAGGCGCAGCCGAGGGTCGTTAGACCCCCCTAGGCATGGTTTATTGGTCACAAATCACGACTGCACGTGGTGTAAAGCTTTTATACAACTGCCAGATTCATCCAACCTTATTTCTATACAATAAACACACATTAATCGAAGATTTATTGAAAAAACCATCCGCCAGAAAAAGTAGTTCCCACAACTCCATGTGGAAGCAGCTTGAAGTGCATCCAACCAAACTAACACATCCAACTGTGTATTATTGGAATGATTGAGAGAAGTTGCCTCATGTGGAAGCAGCTTGAAGTGCATCCAACCAACTAACACATCCAACTGTGTATTATTGGAATGATTGATTGAAAATTTATTAAAACGTTTTCTTTGCCCTATAGGAAAAAAACGTTTTCTTCGCCCTATTTTTTTATTTATTTCTTTTAGCCTAAACTTAACCAGTTGGAAACCAGGGGTACAGTAATAAAATTAGCAATCAACCAATCAATCAATTCAATAGACCATGCTCACTTAAAACAGCGCTGCTTCTCTCTCAGTCTGACTCCCCCGCTGTTGCAGACAGGAGTGTGTGTGTGTGTGTGTGCGTGTGTGTGTGTGTGTGTGTGTGTGTCACAGTGTGTGTGTGTCACAGTGTGTGTGTGCGTGTGTGTATGTGTGTGTGTGTGTGTGTGTGTGTGTGTGTGTGTGTGTGTATGTGTGTGTGTGTGTTTGTGGGTACGCCAGCGTCGGACAGTGTGAGAGAGAACGCTGCAAGAAAGTAGGAAGGAAGAAATTTAAATCAATCAATTAATCTATCAATCAATCCGCGATTTTTCTTTTGTTCTAGATTGAGTGAAGACCCATCAATTACATCATCCAACATTGTTTAAAATACTAACACATTCCCCTTGACAGAATCGCTTCATATTTAGTCGTTATGGTGCTTTCAACATAACCATTTGATCTCCGCGATCCTGTTTTCTCCCGGAGTGAGCCGGGGAGGGTTATGTGATTTGGTTGTGGGCGGGTCCTGAGCCCAGGACCGTGGATTGTTACCAATAAAGACGTGTGAATGGCCAATCAGAATCGAGAAATTTGCATGCCGTTGTATAATTTATTTTAGTGTTTAGTTTTTTTTCTTTTTTGGTTTCTTATTTACATTAACATTCTCATTTAGTCATTCAGCTGACGCTTTTATCCAAGGTGACTTAAAAGTTCTGTACAACAAGTCAGCAGGAAGGGTACAACTACGGCAGCTAAGGTTAAGTGTATTGCTTCATCAAACAGTGTCAAACTTGATTGCTACACTCTTGAGTGCATATTATATTATAGTATGCATAGTATATATTAGCATATGTTAGACTTAGTTGCATATCAGGTAGTAGTATAAGAATAGTAACATAGTACATAGTAGTATAAGGATAGTACATAGTAGTACAGACATATTAGCATGATAGGGAGTAATATAGGCAAGGTAGATTACTTAGTAGCAAAGTGCATAACTGTAAAAAGACGGTTAGTATTATAAATTTTTTACAGATATTTATTTCAGAATGTTATGTATTGGGGCATATACACTTTTGGCATGTGTCACAATAGACCTACTTGATCATTCCTGTGCTGAAGCTGCTGTCTGTATTCATATATGCTTTTCCCGACACCCTCTATGCCGATGATGTAACGATGTCACTGCTATTTTCTATTAAGCGTTCCTTTCTATATGTACATGTTGTATTATTATGCTTGTGATTTATTGAACGTGTCCTATGTAAGTACCCCGCCCCCTACACCAGCAGGGATGATCGCTTGCAGTACTAAAAAGAGGCTGGTACCATCATGTTTTTATTAATCGTGCTACGCTAAAGATGTGGACCTGAGCCAAAATACTTGCATCACTATGGCTACGTTCACACTGCAAGCTTTAGTGCTCAATTCTGATTTATTGCTCAGATCAGATTGTTTGGCTGTTTACATATTTTCTTTAAATGTGGCCAATATCAGATTCCAGTGGGAACTGGTCATGCTTCTGCACTGACCCATATGTGCAAATGACCAATAACAATGATGAACGTAAACATGGAAGACACTGCAGTCACAGTTTATGGTTTAATTTATAAGTTGAATGCAGTGGATGCCAGCTAATTAAAAATAATCAGACCTGTATCTGATTTAGGGCCATATATGAAAGTGGTCCAAATTTGTGTGCTATTTAACACCTGTACTTCCGTTGGAGGGCCGCTGTTTCCCCTCAGTGGGTGTTTTTTGGAATGTCACATTTGGAATTCTAGGTGTGTCACCGGTCTCTTGGATTTAAGGCAAGGACTGACAAGATTGTATATCTTAATTTGGTGGCTGGTGAACTGTTGAGGCCACTAATTGCCTGCATATATTAGAGGTGGCCATCTCTCCGCATCCTGGCACCACTTCATTCAATCTGTATTTCCACTCGAAAATTCATCAAGGGCACGCCCTAATTTACATTGAGTGTGCATGCATAATAATAAATACACAATACATTTCTTTTTATTCCATACCTTCATTTCAACGCATAAGACATCCTTAACGTTAGCACACAAGTGTGTTTTATTATAAAGGAAACAAATAGATCATGGCCGACCCCTCCCACCCCGGTCACAGCCTCTTCACCCTGCTCCCCTCTGGGAGAAGGCTGAGGATCCCAAAGGCTGTGAAAGCTCGTCACAGACTGAGCTTCTTCCCCTCAGCCGCCAGGCTGATCAATGCCTCAGGTCGTCGCCCCCCCCCCCCCCCCACTCTACACTTTATATATATATAATTGATTAATCCTCCACTGCACTGTTTTTTGTCTTGTGTCTGTGTTGGTGTTTGTCGTTTACTGTGAAAAAAGAAAGGAAAAAAACCGCATACACTGTAACGCTGCAACAATTACCAATGTGTTTTTACTTTTTACACAAATGGCTTAATAAAGGAATCTGAATCTGAATCCACGTGTCAGGAGCACAGAAGCTAAAAGCAGACTTCCCAAGTGCAGTGCAAACTCTAGGGGCTTTAACCCTTTCACTGCCGCAAACCAAAACAGTTAACCCTTTCAGTGCGATGATACACAGAAGGTTAACCCTTTCACTGCCACACGACAGCCGGTTAACCCTTTCGGTTGTGTGGCGGTGAAAAGGGTTAAGTGTGAGAGCCAATCATCGGCACGTGTACCGTAGACGTCTGGATATCAAAATAGAACAGTAAGAATAACATAGATGGCCGACATGTGTCACTGCCAGTGAGAGTGCGCGGGGTGTCATGGGCGAATCTGCTGAGCGCACAGGAAGGAAAGGTCAACAGAGAATGGGGCTTTGGCAGGATCCTTTCACCTTCCCACTGTCCGGATGTGGGCCGAATCCCATTACTCATCCATATCGTTTTGCCAAGCCAGCACCAGTGTCCTTAGATACAGAGTGTGACATCAAGGCCCTTCAGCTGAATGAAACTTGTAGGCGAGTACAGTTCTTCTCTTACAGGCCGCTGACGACAGCCGAGTCATCTAGGTATAAGCATGCCAGCCTGCCTCGAGTCGAAAGTGTGTGTGTGTGTGGGGGGGGGGGGGGGGGGGGGGGTTGTGGGGTTTGATGACAATTTACCACATGTCCACACTAATTATAATAGGTAAGATATTCCTTTATTGATCCCCTTGGGTCCCTGTGTTCTCTTACACAACACTGTTCCCCACAGTTGACCTTTGGAAGCAGGTCATTAAATGAAAACGTATAGATTGTGGATCACATTTTGTATCTGCGTTCCATCCCCTTTCATTCCAGACCGAGCAAAAGACCCAGAGAACGTTTGTCTCAGCAAAGATGTGAGGGCATGAAGAAAGAAATGCCTTTATTTCATTGGCAGAACATGGTCAATACATTAACTGAGTGGCTTTTTTTTCACTACAGGCCAAGTGCCTTTTCCTCGTTGCTTTAAGAAATATTCATACCTTCTACCAAACTGCATCTTCTTTTTTGCCACAACTATTAGTTTCAAGAAGCTCTCTCGCTCCATAGTCTTTAGAGATTTGAGCGAGTATGTGAGTCGCACGCACTCACTGAGTGTGGAGGAGCGCACGCTTTGAAAGCCACAGCTTGTAGCCCGACATGTAGATTAAACATGTACCTGCAGTGATTTAACTGGTACGAAATTATTAGGCCCATTACGATAAGATAAGATACGATAAGATAATATAAGATAAGATAAGATAAGATAAGATACGATAAGATAAGATAATATAATATACGATAAAATAAGATAAGATAAGATAAGATAAGATAAGATAATATAAGATAAAATAAGATAAGATAAGGGAGGGAAGGCACATGTGGTCAGGGTAATAGAAGAAATACATAAATATAGGCAATACAATAACATATTGAGATGAGAAGAATAAACAGTGTAAACAATATAGTTAACTCTGAATATAAAAACATGAGAAGGATAAACAGGGCAAACAATATAATTAACTCTGAATGAGAAAAATAAACAATATAATTAACTAATAAATACTAATACATCAAATAATTGGTTATAATATATGTTACAATAAATATAGGCAATAAATAAAAACAATTATCGAATCTGAATACTATGAGTAAAAGTAAACAGTATAAAGAAGGCACAGGTGAGGGTCGGCACCCTAACTGGAATGCTGTAAGTGGTTATTAAGTGGCCATTGTTTTTGTTCAGAGATGGAGAAATATTGAGAGACGTTGAACTCTCAGGTTGAGGTGATGCTGGCCAGTCGGTTAGGCTTTCAGACTGAGGATGTGATATGCTGTTTGGCCATCTGCCCGTCGGACACATTAAACAATAATGAATGGACAGTTGATGAGGTATGGTCTGAGGTACAATGAGTCCATTTAGGACACATCACTAGGCTGAGCTGAGAGATGAGCTGCGGGTGGCTGTGAATACAATGATGCAGGTAGAAACTGCTTTTGTCTCTGAAGAATTAGTCTTCACCTGATGAAGTGCAGGCGTTTCCCACTCTTCTCAAGTAGACTCGAGTCAGACTCCAATCAACCATTTTGAGGACTTGCTATTTGCTTGATTAAGACTCGACTCGACTTTGACTTGGTATTAAAGACTTGTCAGTTAAGTTTTTACCACCAGGCCATCAGGCTTCTCAACTCATAAACCTAAATATTCCACTTTGCATATCTGCTTACCTGCTGTCTGTGTACATACAAATGCATCATCAACTATGACTGCTGCTGTTGAAGGTATACTGCTGCTACAGGCCCACTGTGTAATACTGTTCTATACGCATGTCACTCTTTACACACAAATCCTATTATATTCCATGTTTATTTACTTGCCCTGTATCTGACGTCCATGTTCCATAACGCCCTCATATCTGACATTCATGTTCCATAACGCCCTCATATCTGACGTCCATGTTCCATAACGCCCTCATATCTGACGTCCATGTTCCATAACGCCCTCATATCTGACGTCCATGTTCCATAACGCCCTCATATCTGACGTCCATGTTCCATAACGCCCCATATCTGACGTCCATGTTCCATAACGCCCTCATATCTGACATTCATGTTCCATAACGCCCCCTATCTGACATTCATGTTCCATAACGCCCCCTATCTGACATTCATGTTCCATAACGCCCTCATATCTGACGTCCATGTTCCATAACGCCCCCTATCTGACATTCATGTTTCATAACGCTCCCATATCTGATGTCCATGTTCCATAACGCCCTCATATCTGACGTCCATGTTCCATAACGCCCTCATATCTGATGTCCATGTTCCATGACGCCCTCATATCTGACGTCCATGTTCCATAACGCCCTCATATCTGACGTCCATGTTCCATAACGCCCTCATATCTGACGTCCATGTTCCATAACGCCCCCTATCTGACATTCATGTTCCATAACGCCCTCATATCTGATGTCCATGTTCCATAACGCCCTCATATCTGACGTCCATGTTCCATGACGCTCCCATATCTGACGTCCATGTTCCATAACGCTCCCATATCTGACGTCCATGTTTCATAACGCTCCCATATCTGACGTCCATGTTCCATAACGCCCTCATATCTGACGTCCATGTTTCATAACGCTCCCATATCTGACGTCCATGTTCCATGACGCTCCCATATCTGACGTCCATGTTCCATAACGCTCCCATATCTGACGTCCATGTTTCATAACGCTCCCATATCTGACGTCCATGTTCCATAACGCTCCCATATCTGACGTCCATGTTCCATAACGCTCCCATATCTGATGTCCATGTTTCATAACGCTCCCATATCTGACGTCCATGTTTCATAACGCTCCCATATCTGACGTCCATGTTCCATAACGCTCCCATATCTGATGTCCATGTTCCATAACGCCCTCATATCTGACGTCCATGTTCCATAACGCTCCCATATCTGATGTCCATGTTCCATAACGACCCCCTATCTGACGTCCAGGTCCCATAATGCCCCCCCTCAACCTCCTACACCCAGTGGGAATAAAATGTTCGACTCTCAATTATGATTATTTTCTGTTTATCATGGGTATTTATGAAATACTCAGCCAATGTTTCTATTTGGCTAGGTTTTTTGGTCAATTAATTAAAAGTGGTGTGTGTCAAATGAAGGTTTCTAACAATGGGACCCAATACAATCATTATTATTTCAGATGTTTACTTATTTTACTACTGAGTGAGTGTGTATACATTACAAAAATGTATTTGTCAAAAGTGACACTGTCCCTGTTTCTGAAGTGGGATTTTGGATTTTGATTGTGCTCACTGCATGTAGTGATAATAACAATGCTAATAAATAACAATGCTAATGAATAAAATAAAGCAGTGCCCCCTTTGAGCATCTCAACGCCCCCCTTTCAACAACTCTGCACCCCAACACTCTCTGAATGGCCCCCGAGGGGTGGTACCACCCCTGTTGAGAACCCCTAGTCTAGCAGGACCTAGAAAACCATGCAGGATGGAGCTGGAAGCGTGTTGAAAGGATTATCCCACACCTGCCTTGATTGTCTCTCGAGCCTCATATCACCAGAGCGTTACCAGACAGCTTGTGAATTGACAGCTTTTCAACCTTCTGTTCGCGGCAGGCTGTTGCTAGCAGAGGTTCAGCATTTTGTCTCGACCAACACATCACTACTGGTAACTCATTAGATGGACCAATTGATGTCCACTACAAACGAAAACAACCTTGTACACTCCGGTAGGGTCGAAGTAAACTCTGCTGCCCTGAAACATACTGAGACGTTGCTCTGGTTAAAGGTGGGATCTGTAATCCCGTCCAACGGTGACCCAGAAAAAGCCTGCTTCTAATGCGTGGGTTGGAGTTTAGTAACTTGTTATCCTGTGCATTTCTCTAGACCTCTCCTGGCAGAGCCTGCGGTGTAGCCAGTGGTAGCAACCTCTCTCCTCCTATACACCCCCTGAAATCCAACCCACACATCAGACAAACACAAAGGATGTTCACCAAGCACAGTACCAAGAGGGGCTCTTTAGCCTAGGGGGCGCTGTTTGGCGACATTACATATTCTACCTTTAAAGGACTTGAGGTACAGTACAAGTCTGATACATGACATGTTTTCTTGATTTTCTCATGTGTGGCAATGATACCTTTATGTTGCCATTGTGTGTCTATAATGTAAGGTATGCATTATTTGCACAACGTGGCACTCTACTGTAAAATACTCCAAATAGAGCCAAGCACACGCGGTGCAAAGAGACAAGCGTTGGAAATAGTGGAAGACGTCAGCCGTCTCTTGTTTTGTAGCTGGTGTCCTTGTGTTCTCATAGCCTCAAAGGAATCCGTATTTTGTAGGCTGGCCACCATCCTTTCATATTTCATAGATTCATGAACAAAGACCAGAGACCACCTCAGTCTAACCCACTCAGTAAGACCTGTACCAGAGACCACCTCAGTCTAACCCACTCAGTAAGACCTGTACCAGAGACCACCTCAGTCTAACCCACTCAGTAAGACCTGTACCAGAGACCTAAGTTAAGTTGCTATAGATGACATGCAGTCACTAGATGCCGCACTATAGCACCAGCATGCCATTTATCCAATCAGGTACATTCCGCGTGGGGAACTATGAAGTAGGGAGGAGATGCATGCAATGGATACATTTAAACAACATTCATAATAATTTTTTATTTTTTTTTGATCAATTAATCAATACTTTTTTGAGGGGGTAAAGCAATAATTGTATTCCGCTACATATTACTCTACATACAAATGTTATTTATAGCACCTTTAACCGTGTTTTCTGGTGGAGGGGATCTTCAAAAGCAAGCATTGGGAATAAAATAAAATAAAGCAGCGGATACCATCAAAGGACAAGACATGTTAATGTTGATGCTGAAGATTGTCTGTTTCAACACCATGTCCAACACAGAGAATTCATCAAGCGTGCAGTTAGCTTGCATGTACAGTAGCTGCACAGGTGGCTGCTGACAGGTTCTCCATGTGGGGCAGTGACATCATGATAACATGTTCTCCAGGTGGGGCAGTGACATCATGATAACATTGGGGAAATTCCAGGATCATAGCAGCATGGGAGAGGGTGGAGGGGAGGCACAGGTATGGGCAGGGTAGTGCAGAAGAAGAAAGACATGACTATAGGCAATAAAATGTATTCTGAATATAAAAGAATGAGAGAGAATAAACAGTGTAAACAATATAATTAACTGAATATATGAGAATATATATATATATATATATATATATATATATATATATATATATATATATATATATATATATATATATATATATATATATGATCATATATGAGAATATATGAGAAGAACGTGCTAAATTCTGATTCATTGCTCAGATCTGATTTATGTGTTTGGCAGTCCACATTACTTTTTAAATTTGGCCAATATCAGATTCCAGTGTGAACTGGTCACTGCTCCTGAACTGACCCGGATGCACAAATGAACAATAACGATAATGGACGTAAATGTGGAGGACACTGAAGTCACAGTTTATGGTTTAATTTACAGGTTGAATGCAGTGGAGGCCAGCTAATTAAAACAAATCAGACTTGTATCTGATTTAGGACCACATATGAAAGTGGCCCAAATCAGAATTGAAAAGATCAGATTCCAGATTTCAGATACAATTGTGCTGTTCACACTGTTTAAAAAAAGTGTGTATTGTGTACAAATGTGCACTGGGCAATCAGGTGCAAGCCAAAGTGCTTTACATCAGTAAAATATACATACCATTTAAATAATAAAAGCAATGCAGAAAATAAGAAAAGGGTCAATAATAACAATACATTGACTCACACAGTTATGACCAGAGTCTTCCTGTTAGATGGTCATAAAACACTTTAGTTTGAAGTTACTTGTTTTTTTGGGCCGTTTTGATTATCTTGTTATTAATATAGTCAAAGCCATTCCGCACCTTCTAAAAGCACTGGGCAATCAGGTGCAAGTGCCTTTATTTTAGATTATCTGCCAATGTTTTCTTTCAAGTGGTGCTCTGTTTGCTCTCGCAGTGCTTTAGTCAAACGCTGCTCCTGTAAGGATCTCCTTTCAACATGTGTATTATGGAACGACTGAACGCTGTTGTTTGCCAGTAGTGATTGTTACCCAGAATGTTCTGTTCTTGTCACACTCTGTTCTCAGACGGCTATTATAGTTTCGTCTTTTTTATTTGTATGTTGTTTTAAATTAAGTTGATAGAGCGTCTCTGCTAGTTCTGTTGAGTTTGTATTGTTTACAATTGTTTCATTTTAGTTTAATCTTTATTCGTTTTGGTATTGTTTTTTGTTTTTGTTTCATGTAATATGGAGGGAATTTGTCAGGGGTGATATTTAGAGTTGAGAATATGTATTGTGTAAACTCTGTGACGTATAGATGGATCAGATGTCATGTAAAGGTCTCACTATCAATGCACATAATGCAACAATGCAGCCGTATGCTTGTGTTGACAGTGTTGTGGTGTAAGGTGGGAGTTTACCAATAAGGACTTTAATACCAAAATCACTCCAATCAATAAATCAATCAGATTTATTTATAGAGCACATTTACACATGACACATGTCAACCAATGATGTACAGAGGGTAGATACACATAGATACATCTAGACACCATTATAGACAACAATCACATCTCAGTTATACAGAGGACACACAAGCAAACAGGGCATGAGTCAGTGTACATCGGGAAATTCATATTGTAGATGGAGATGTTGAAAACACTGTCGAAGGACACATCTTGACATCCTCGTCTCTACGAGGCCCTTGCTTCTGTTGAGCAGTGTATACAGTATGTGTTTGTGTGTGTGTGGGGGGGGGGGGTGATGTAGACATGTGTGGGTGATTGTCCATTGCAGTGTGGCAGAAACTGGAAAGGATGAGTGTGAGGGAGAAGGTCTGACAACCGTATACGCTGCGGTGGAGGCGCGAGGCAATAATGTGTGGATAATACATTCAGCCATACATTACTTTGATGATTTGATTGCAAACATCCATCAAGGATATGCAGTGAATGAAGATACTTGAAAGTCGCTTTAGAGGTGAGAGAGGGAGAGGCAGAGAGAGAGAGAGAAGAGAGAGAAAGAGAGATAGAGAGAGAGCGAGAGAGGAGAGAGAGAGAGAGAGAGAGAGAGAGAGAGAGAAAGAGAGAGAGAGAGAGAGAGAGAGAGAGAGAGAGAGAGAGGAGAGAGAGAGAGAGAGATAGAATCACAGTATAGGTAAGCAAGTCAAGTCAAGTCAAGAGTTTTATTTGTCGCGGCATACAAGTATACAATGAAATGTGGGGGTCTTGCCCGCAACCATGTGCATAATACAATAGTAATATATAATAATAATCCAATAGAACGACATTGTGCAATAAAACAAGTAACAAGTAGGGCATATCGGTATCTGTACTGAGTTATTACAGAGCATGGTAGGACATGCTAGGTCCTGTAGTAGTGTAATACACTGTTAGCTACGGATGAGGCACTGGATCTTTATGTACACTGCTATACAATGCTATATTGTACAATCTCAAGTTATACTATACTATTCTTAAAGTGACCTTTCCTTTTGTAAAGTGACCATAAGTGTGAGCGTGTGCAGCATGGACCATGATGGTCCAGTTTTACACCGCCATCATCCAGTCCATCCTCACCCTCTCCATCATCACCTGGTTCCCTGCAGCCACGGTCAGAGACAAGGCCAAGCTGCAGCGGGTGATACGATCAGCGGAGATGGTGATCGGCTGCCCCCTTCCCTCCCTCGAGTCCCTACATTCCACTAGGGCCTTGAGGAGGGCGAGGAAGATCATGGCAGACCCCGCCCACCCGGGTCACAACCTCTTCAACATGCTCCCCCACGGCAGGCGGCTACGGCTGCCCAAGACACTAAAGTCCCGCCACAGACTGAGTTTCTTCCCCTCAGCAGCTGGTAAACAAGTCAGGTATCCCCCTGCTCCCCCCACCCCCCCCCCCCCCTTTATGGCGAGCTGCTAGGGCTGGACTGATGGACTTGAACTTTGTGTTGCACTGTATCCATGTCCCCAACCACCGCACTTTCACAGTCTTATTGTTGTCTCACTGTTCTGTCCTGTCTTGCACTTTACTTAAAATTATGTATTTACTGTTGTATTGTTCTTAATTGTGAAAAAAGTATGCACTGTAATGTCAAAACACGTTCCATTTTGTACCTGTATGAAATGGCGAATCTGAATTTGAATGAGTGTGTGTGTGCTCATGTTAAAGTGGCTGCTAGTGTGTGAGCGTGTACAGTGTGTGTGTGTGTGTTGTGTGTGTGCTCATGTGTGCTTGTGTGTGGAGAGTTCAGTGTTCAAGGCTCTGATGGCCTGGGGGAAGAAGCTGAGCCGAAGTCTATCTGTCCTAGTTGCTGATGTTCGCATGAACAGGCTGTTGGTGGGGTGGTACTGTAAGGGTATTTCATTATTCTGCAGGCTCTGGATTTGCACCTCTTGTTGTATAGGACCTGCAGGGGTGGTAGTGCAATACCCGTGGTACGCTCGGCTGAGCGCACCACTCTCTGTAGGGCCTTCTTGTCCTGTGCCGTGGTGTTTCCATACCAGGCAGTGATGTTTCCAGTCAAGATGCTCTTTACAGCTCCGGAGTAGAAGGACTGGAGTATCTTCCCAGATACTCTGAACTTCCTTAACTGTCTCAGGTGGTAGAGGCGCTGATTCACCTTTTTTACGACTGAGTCTATGTGTGGTGTCCATGTCAGATCCTCTGAGATGTGGACCCCCAGGTACTTGAAGCTGCTCACCCTGTCCACCGTAGCCCCGTTTATCCTCAGTGATGGGTGTGTCACCTGATGTCTCCTCCTAAAATCCACGATCAGCTCCTTGGTTTTACCAATGTTCAGGAGCAGGCTGTTGTCCTGGCACCAGCGTTCCAGTACCTCAACCTCCTCCCGGTAGGCCTTCTCGTCGTTGTCCGAGATTAACCCCACCACCACTGTGTCGTCCGCAAACTTCACTATGGAGTTGGAGCTGAACTTGGCCACACAGTCATGTGCGTATAGTGAGTACAGCAGGGGGCTCAGAACACAGCCCTGGGGGGACCCGATGGTGGTGGAGGTCTGACCCCCCACCCTGACCGCCTGGGGCCTTTCACTCAGAAATTCCAGTATCCAGGCGCTCAGAGCGGAGCTCAGACCCAGCTCGATCAGCTTGTCCACCAGTCTGGTGGGGACTATGGTGTTGAACGCTGAGCTGTAGTCAATGAACAACAGTCTCACATAGCCCCCCTTCTGGCGGTCAAGGTGAGAGAGGGTGCTGTGCAGTACTTGGGAGACCACATCAGCAGTGGACCTGTTTGGCCTGTATGCAAATTGCATAGGGTCCATATCACTGGGGAGGGAGGCACAAATGTGATCCTTGACCAGCCTCTCAAAACATTTCATGGCCACAGAGGTGAGTGCCACCGGTCTGTAGTCATTGAGACCTGTTGGGGAGGATTTCTTTGATACCGGGATAATGGTAGACATCTTGAAGCAGGCAGGGACCACTGACTCCGCCAGGGATCGATTAAATATGGTGGTGAACACAGGGGCTAGCTGGTTAGCACAGGACTTAAGTATGCGTCCTGTTATTCCATCTGGGCCAGCAGCCTTTCTGGTGTTCACCTGCATAAATGCTCTTCTCACACTTTGTACCGTCAATGAGAGAGCGTCCCTGCCCCCCCCCCCCCCCCCCCCCCCCCCCCCCCCTCCACAGCAGTGAAAGTAATGGCGTTTGTGGATTGGGGCTATTTTGTGAGACAATAAAGTACACACAAAAAGAGAGAGAGGGTGGGAGAGAGAGAGGGAGATAGCAAGGGATAGAGAGAGAGATGGAGAGAGAGAGGGAGATAGCAAGGGATAGAGAGAGAGAGTGAGAGAGAGACGGCTGCGGGCCATTTGATTGTCATTGTGTCTCGCAGGTCATGTGGGAGAGCGCATGCCTTGTTTTGATCCTTTTCTGTTGATCCCTCCTCTGTTCCCTCTCCCCAGTAATATCACACTACACTGTCGAAAATGCTATTGACATAAGACCATAACAAGCACAGCCGGCTTTCCCTGTGTTGCTCTGATGGATCAGAAACTCCAAATTGCTCTGTGTCCTGATTCTCCCTACATCTCTCTTAATATGCTGCGTACGACCTCCCCTCCTAAACCTTTCATAATCATTTTAAAGTAGTCGGTCTTAATCACATCATGCCTCTTCTTAATCGCATCGTACCTATACCTTCATCTCCTCAGAGAAATATTCTGTCTGCATATACACAGTTATTCCCGGCATACTGTTTACGCTCTAAATAAACTCATTTTGTTTCCCCCTTCTTCTCCTCGGATATGATTTCATTATTGTTTGATAATCTGGCTAACTGCCAGGAGGGCATCGGTACGCGTGATTACGAAACCAAGCCGCATTTCTCGGAGACGCTCTCTGATTGGCCGACGCCTGTTTCTACACTGGTTAAGCTTAGGCACTCTTCGAAGTTGGTTAAGGTTAGAGTTTGTCTTAGAGCCTGGTGATAGAACGCCAGGTAGTTTGCAGGCTGTTTGACGTGGAAATGGGCAAAGACACAGCTCGTCACGGATGGGCAAACACGTCAGTGGCCAATCAGAGAGTGTCAGTCAGTGCCAATCAGAGAGCGTCTAACCACCAGGAATACATCTAATCTGGCTAACCACCAGGAATACATCTAATCTGGCTAACCACCAGGAATACATCTAATCTGGCTAACCACCAGGAATACATCTAATCTGGCTAACCACCAGGAATACATCTAATCTGGCTAACCACCAGGAATACATCTAATCTGGCTAACCACCAGGAATACATCTAATATGGCTAACCACCAGGTATACATCTAATATGGCTAACCACCAGGAATACATCTAATCTGGCTAACCACCAGGGATACATCTAATCTGGCTAACCACCAGGAATACCTCTAATCTGGCTAACCACCAGGGATACATCTAATCTGGCTAACCACCAGGAATACCTCTAATCTGGCTAACCACCAGGAGGGCATCTGTAAAGCTATTCCACCTACACAAATATGTCCCTACTGTATGTGTGCAATGTTTCGTCAACTGTCCATTCCACACAAGCCACAAGGTTCAGTGTGTGTGTGTGTGTGTGTGCGTGTGTTGTGTGTGTGTGTGTGTGTGTGTGTGTGTGTGTGTGTGTGTGTGTGTGTGTGTGTGTGTGTGTGTGTGTGTGTGTGTGTGTGTGTGTGTGTGTGTGTGTGTGTGTGTGTGTGTGTGTGTGTGTGTGTGTGCGTGTGTGTGTGTTGGGTGGAAAAGGATTGCCTTTTAAGATGATGGGAAAGGGAGGACATTTTGGTTCTTGAATGAGAAAGAACCCCATCGTTGTGCCTTGAGGCGCATCACGGCACATCCAAAACACAAACAGACACAAAATGGAGGGTCTACCCTGCCACTCTGGCATGTCCTTCAGGTCTCCTTCCAGTGTCCTGTCTAAAAGCCCGTCCAAGGAGATTTGACAAGGGCCCCGCGAGGAGTGGGAAATAAAACCAGAGAGATGAGGCAAATGTATTAATCTTGTTAAGTTAAACGACCCCCCCCCCCCCCCCCTCCCTCGTGGCTCCTTCTTCGCTCCTTCATGCTACTCCTCTCCCCTCTCCTCTCCCCTCCCCTCTCCCCTCTTCCCCTCTCCCCTCTCCCCTCTCCCTCTCTCCCTCTCCCTCTCCCTCCCCTCTCCCCTCTCCCCCCTCTCTCCTCTCCCCCTCTCCTCTCCCTCCCCCTCTCCCTCTCCCCTCTCCCCTCTCCCCTCCCCCTCCCCTCTCCCCTCTCTCCTCTCCCTCTCCCCTCTCCCCTCTCTCCTCTCCCCTCTCCCCTCTCCCCTCTCCCTCTCCCCTCTCTCCTCTCCCTCTCCCCTCTCCCCTCTCCCTCCCTCTCCCCTCTCCCCTCTCCCCTCTCCCCTCTCCCCTCTCCCCTCTCCCCTCTCCTCTCTCCTCTCCCCTCTCCCTCTCCCCTCTCCCCTCTCCCTCTCCCTCTCCCCTCTCCCCTCTCTCCTCTCCCCTCTCTCCCTCTCCCTCTCCCCTCTCCCTCTCCCCTCTCCCCTCTCCCCTCTCCCTCTCCCCTCTCTCCTCTCTCCCTCTCCCCTCTCCCCTCTCCCCTCTCCCCTCTCTCCTCTCTCCTCTCCCCTCTCTCCTCTCCCTCTCCCTCCCTCTCCCCTCTCCCCTCTCCCCTCTCCCTCTCTCCTCTCCCCTCTCCCTCTCCCTCCCTCTCCCCTCTCTCCTCCTCCTCTCCCCTCTCCCCTCCTCCCACCCGGGAGCGTGCAGTGCTCACAGTGACCACTACTCGGCCTGGTCTCAATGGCTCCTGGATTGGTTGTGCAGAGCTCCACATCAACCTCACCATCTCTCCTCGCCACAGGTGCAGCCCGTCTTTCTATTTCTATATCTATATATCTCTATATATATATATATATATATATATATCTCTCTATCTCTCTCTATATCTCTCTCTATCTATATCTCTTTATCTCTCTATATATCTATATATATCTCTGTTCATCTATCTCTATATATCTATATTTGTCCATCTACCCTATCTCTCTATCATATATGTCACTCTATCATCTATATGTCTGTCTGTCCCTATATCTCTCTTTGTATGTCCCTCAACCATCTATCTCTATATATGTATATCTGTCAGTCCCTCTATCTATACATATGTCCATCTACCCCCCCATTTATCTATATATATCTATATATCTTTGTCTGTCTGTATGTCTCTCTATATCCTATATCTGTATGTCCCTATATATATATTATATATATATATCATCTATATGTATGTCCCTATACCCTCTATGCATGTCCCTATATCCTCTATATGGCTGTCCTCTCTATATATCTGCCCTCTCTCTGTCAGTCCCCCTAGCCTCTATTTCTCTATATATCACTCACCTCTTTATGTATATGGCTTCTCTATCTCCATCTATATCTCTATCTCTCTCTCTCTATCAATTCAATTCAATTCAAATAGGCTTTATTGGCATGAAATATTAACATACGTATTGCCAAAGCAAGTTCAACATACAAACAATAACATATATATTAAGCATTAAAATATCATAATATTAGTAATAACAGTAAGGACAATCAACTAGAAACATATTAATTTACAAAATAGTCACTCGATCGGGTAGTCATTTTTCAAGTGTGGCCACTCAGATACATTTACAGGCTTGTTCTCTTATTTTGTGACAACCGTCTACATATTTTGCAGCTAATGCTGTACACTGACTTTTCTCCCCACACATGTATAGCAGCTTTGGTGATCAGGGAGATGGATAAACTGTGCATCAATTTTGTTTATTTTATCAAAGAAGACTTCTCTTAGATCCTTGTATTTCTCACAGTATAGCAGGAAGTGAGGTTCTATCTCAATGTCCCCCTGATGGCAAAGTGAACACAGCCTGGCCTCTCTGGGCAGCCAGTTTTGCCTGTGACGGCCTGTTTCTATGGCTAGACTATGTCCACTCAGTCTGTACCGTGTCAATGTTTTCTTAATTTTATCTCATTCACAGTAGTCAGGTATTCTGCCACCGTGTACTCTCTGTTTAGGGTCAAATAGAATTCTAATTCACTTTGAGATTTGGTTGATTTGTTCCAATATTCTATATAATTTTCTTTTTGTTTTGAGATTATTTGGTTGGGCCAGATTTCTTGGTATCTGTCCTGAAGCGTTTGTGGGCAGAGATTCTGACTAGCTGGGGGACTCTTATCTGGGTTCATCTCTTGGCTCTGAAGGGCTTTGTAGTGGTAGGAGTGGGGGTCACTTGATTGGAGGTGTGTGTAAAATTTGATGGCTCGCTTTTGAATTTGAATGATTAGGGGGTATTGGCCAAGTTCTGCCCTGCATGCATTATTGGCAGTGTGTCTGTGGACCCTAAGTAGGTTTTGCACAATTCTGCATGCAGTACTTCTAATGGGTGTTTTTCCCATTTTGGGAAATCTTGGTTAGTTAATGGACCCCACACTTCACTGCCATATAATATTATTGGATTTATTACAGAATTCAGAATTTTGAGCCAGGTCCTAATTGGGATGTCAATTGGAATTTTCCTTTTGATGGCATAAAAAGCCTTCTTCCCTTCTCATTCAGTTCATTCACAGCCATATTGAAGTTACCATTATGATTTATTTTCAATCCCAAATATGGGTAGCTTTTTGTGTTTTCTAATATGTGTGTGCCTAATTTAAATGTATTATGTGACCTCTGAGACTCGTATCTCCTTTGAAAGATCATGACTTTAGTCTTCTTCATGTTTATGTTCAGAGACCATGTCTGGCAGAACTGGTGGAGGATGTCTAGGTTCTGTTGTAGACCCTATTTAGTGGCTGACAGCAGAACCAGATCATCTGCATACATCAGTCATTTTACATTGGTATTGTGCAGAGTCAGACCGGGTGCAGTGGAAAGTTCTAATAACTTTGCTAATTCATTTATATATATATATTAAACAATGTTGGGCTTAAATTGCACCCATGGCGGACTCTGCGACCCTGGGTGAAGAAATGTGTTATTTTATTGCCAATTCTAACAGCACATCTGTTTTTTTGTGTACATGGATTTGATCAAGTCATATGTATTTCCTCCAACACCACTTTCTAGAATTTGAAGAAAAGACCTTTGTGCCAAATTGAATCAAAAGCTTTTTCAAAATCGACAAAGCAGGAATATATTTTGTTTTTGTTCTGTTTTACGTGAATGTCAATTAGGGTTTTAAGAGTGTATATATGGTCAGAGGTACGATAATTTGGTAAGAATCCGATTTGGCTTTTACTTAGAACACTGTGTTCCGTAAGGAATTATATGAGTCTGGTGTGATGATACTACATAGAAGTTTGCCAAAATTATTCGTCACACAGATACCCCTATAGTTTTTGGGTCATG
>NC_140166.1:98346560-98367457 GCF_963971535.1 Notolepis coatsorum
CTGGTGGCAGCGTGGTCAGAGAGCTAGGGGGGGTACTGGTGGCAGCGTGGTCAGAGAGCTAGGGGGGGTACTGCTGGCAGCGTGGTCAGAGAGCTAGGGGGGGTACTGGTGGCAGCGTGGTCAGAGAGCTAGGGGGGTACTGGTGGCAGCGTGGTCAGAGAGCTAGGGGGGGTACTGGTGGCAACGTGGTCAGAGAGCTAGGGGGGTACTGGTGGCAGCGTGGTCAACCGTAAGTGAGTAAGATAAGATACAATAAGATATGATACAATGCGATAAGATGAGATAAGATAAGATAAGATAAGATAAGATAAGATACGATTAGACAATATAAGATACGATATGGTACAATACAATAAGATAAGATAAGATAAGATAAAATAAAATAAGATTAGATAATATAAGATACGATATGGTACGATACAATACGATAAGATAAGATAAGATAAGATAAGATAAGATAAGATAAGATAAGATAAGATAAGATAATATATGATAAGATCATATACAGAGATGTGGGGGCGCCACACTGTCCGGCCACCTCTCTGTGGGCTCCGTCGAGATTGTGCTTGATTTGGTAAATTTGTATAATTTTACGCGTTTTTTTCTTCATCATTTTGTACTTCATTTTTTTTGTATCCGCTTTTTCTTCTCCTGTTTTTCTGTGTTTTTCTCCCATCCCAATTTTTTTTTTGTCGTTATGCCAATTCCCCCCTCCCCTTCCTGGTCGTTGCATGTGCAACCCCCACTGGTCGGTCTAGGGAGCCCTGAAATCTATTAGATGCTTCCTCCGAGACATAGGAGACAGCCAGCAGCATCTTTTCACCTGCCAGCGCGGACTCTCATTGGCGTTAGGTGTAACGTGTGGGAGGTCACACTACCCTCGCCATCTCCCTCCCTCTCTGTGCAGGCGCCCTGACCGACCTGTAGGAGTCGCTGTTTACAACGACCAGAATAACACCCCACCGGCTTCCCTTCCACTGACTCTGCCAATTGAGCCAGTATGACAGCCGGCCAAGCCAGAGGCAACACTGACACCCGGATTCGATACCAGTGTCTCTCGCGTTGGTGACGAGCGCTTAGTCCGCTGCACCACCCAGCCGCTGTACTTCATTTTGTACTTTAGGTTGTACTTTAGTTTGTATATTGTATATGTTGTATAGTGTTGGGACTTTATTCTTTTTACTTTTTTACTGTATGAAGCACATTATTAGGGAGCTCATACAGAACCAAACATTTCACTGTAATGTACATGTACTTTATACGTGACAAATAGAGCAAAACTTGAAATTATATGAAACGATAAGATAGGATGAGATAAGATAAGATAAGATACAAGAAAATATGATACAATAAGATATGATGAGATAGGTAAGATAAGATAATATAAGATAAGACAGGATGCGGTATGATAAGATGAGATAAGATAAGATTAAATAAGATAAGATACAAATAAGACAGGATTGGAATAGATTAGATTAGATAAAGTACCAGAAAATACCCTAAAGTACCCCAAAATACCCCAAAGTACGCCAAAGTATACCCTAAAATACCCCAAAGTACCCTAAAATACCCTAAAATATACCCCAAAATAACCCAAAATACCCCAGAGTACCCTAACATACCCCAAAATAGCCCAAAGTACCCCAAAATACCCCAAAGCATACCCCAAAATAGCCCAAAGTACCCCAAAATACCCCAAAGTATACCCCAAAATACCCAAACATACCCTGAAATACCCCAAAAGACCCCAAAGTACCCCAAAAGACCCCAAAGTACCCCAACATACCCCAAAATACCCCAAAATACCCCAAAGTACCCCAAAGTACCCCTGTGGGTGTGATGCTAGAGAGAGAGAGCAGCTGGAGGAGTGGGTGTGATGGTAGAGTTATAGCAGCTGGAGGAGTGGGTGTGATGGTAGAGAGAGAGCAGCTGGAGGAGTGGGTGTGATGGTAGAGTGGAACATTGAGGTATACTTTGGGGAACTTTGAGGTTCTTTGGGGTACTTTGGGGTATTTTGGGGTATTTTGGGGTACTTTGGGGTACTTTGGGGTACTTTGGGGTATTAATACTTTGGGGTATTTTGGGGTATTTTGGGGTATTTTGGGGTACTTTGGGGTATTTTGGGGTATTTTAGGGTACTTTGGGGTATTTGGTATGTTACAGATGAGTTCATTATGCTTTGACTGACACGTTGTACCAACATGTGGACAAGAAGCTACAAGTTCATCATCCAATCTGGTACTCTTCGGAAAGTCGCTCGGCCAGTCAAAACGGCAGGTCTGTCGCTCGGCCAATCAAGACGCCGGGTCTGAACAGCTGTGATATAATATACAATACCGCAGCGTTGGATTCTCACTGGGAATCTACTGCTGTGTCGCCATGAGAACCTGTCACATGTCAAACTGTCAAAGCCTCTCCCCCCCAAAAAAAACCCACAGTTTTACATCTGTACACTTGTCGCCTTTCAGAGAACACGATCTCCGTCTGTCATAGAGCTGCGAACGCAGTTGATCATTATCTGTGAAATGAGTGGCAGGCCAAGAATCTGCATTAATCTCTAGGTGGTGTAACGCGCTCCACAACACCTGGGGTGAGAAAGGAGTGCGATATCTCGCTCTGCCTCAACTTCCTGACATGACGTTGTGAAACTGTTAAAAAAAACAGCTTCCCACCTCGCCGCTGGGGGACAGATCATAAGGAGTAGTTTAGTCTCCATGAACTCCGGACCTCTTCTGCAAGAGCGTCGCTAACGGGTGTCCAATCCCTGTCATAACATTCTAGACATGGTTGTTCTAGACACGGTTGTTCTAATAATAATAATAATAACTTCGTTTTATATAGCTCCTTTCATAAGACCCAAGGTCACTTTACATAAGGGAAAAAACAAACAAAAATAACAAACATGGTGGATAGGCACAACATTCAAAGTGTGAAATTAGGGGTTAAATGCCAAGTTGAAGAGGTGGGTTTTGAGGAGTTTTTTTAATGAGTCCAGAGTTGGGGCGTTGCAGAGTTCTGCAGGGAGGGAGTTCCAGAGGGTGGGAGCTGCCACGCTGAAAGCTCTGTCCCTGAAGGTATGCAGTCTGGTTCTGGGAATGGAGAGCTGACCAGTGTCTGAGGATCGCAGGGACCGTGACTGAGTGAGGGGGTGGAGGAGGTCAGTGAGGTACTGAGGTGCCAGAGCATGGAGGGATTTGTAAGTGAGCAGGAATGGTTTTGTAGGTGATGCATGATTTGATGGGGAGCCAGTGGAGGTGCATGCGGGTGGGGGTGATGTGCTGCCAGGGTGTGTTACGGGTGAGAACCCTGGCAGCTGAGTTTTGAATATACTGGAGCCTGTTCTAGACACGGTTGTTCTAGACACGGTTGTTCTAGACACGGTTATTCTATACATGGTTGTTCTAGACACGGTTGTTCTAGACACAGTTGTTCTATACACATTGTTCTAGACACATTGTTCTAGACATGGCTGTTCTAGACACCTTGTTATAGACATGGTTGTTCTAGACATGGCTGTTCTAGACACATTGTTCTAGACATTGTTGTTCTAGACACAGTTGTTTCCAGACATGGTTGTTCTAGATACATTGTTCTAGACATGGCTGTTCTAGACACATTGTTCTAGACATGGTTGTTCTAGACATGGCTGTTCTAGACACAGTGTTCTAGACACAGTTATTCTAGACATATTGTTCTAGACATGGCTGTTCTAGACACAGTTGTTCTAGACATGGTTGTTCTAGATACGGTTGTTCTAGACACAGTTGTTCTAGACACATTGTTCTAGGCACAGTTGTTCTAGACACATTGTTCTAGACAAATTTTTTTAGCCATGGATGTTCTAGATACATTGTTCTAGACATGGTTGTTCTAGACACAGTTGTTCTAGACACGGTTGTTCTAGACACATTGTTATAGACACATTGTTCTATACATGGTTGTTCTAGACACAGTTGTTCTAGACACATTGGTCTAGACACATTGTTCTATACATGGTTGTTCTAGACATGGTTGTTCTAGATACAGTTGTTCTAGACACATTGTCCTAGACACATTGTTCTAGACATGGCTGTTCTAGACACCTTGTTCTAGACATGGCTGTTCTAGACACATTGTTCTAGACATTGTTGTTCTAGACACAGTTGTTTCCAGACATGATTGTTCTAGACACATTGTTCTAGACATGGCTGTTCTAGACACATTGTTCTAGACATGGTTGTTCTAGACATGGCTGTTCTAGACACATTGTTCTAGACACAGTTATTCTAGACACATTGTTCTAGACATGGCTGTTCTAGACATGGTTGTTCTAGACACATTGTTCTAGACATGGTTGTTCTAGACACATTGTTCTAGACACAGTTATTCTAGACACATTGTTCTAGACATGGCTGTTCTAGACATGGTTGTTCTAGACACATTGTTCTAGACATGGTTGTTCTAGACACATTGTTCTAGACACATTTTTCTAGCCATGGATGTTCTAGATACATTGTTCTAGACATGGTTGTTCTAGACACAGTTGTTCTAGACACGGTTGTTCTAGACACATTGTTATAGACACATTGTTCTATACATGGTTGTTCTAGACACAGTTGTTCTAGACACATTGGTATAGACACATTGTTCTATACATGGTTGTTCTAGACATGGTTGTTCTAGATACAGTTGTTCTAGACACATTGTCCTAGACACATTGTTCTAGACATGGCTGTTCTAGACACATTGTTCTAGACATGGCTGTTCTAGACACATTGTTCTAGACATTGTTGTTCTAGACACAGTTGTTTCCAGACATGATTGTTCTAGACACATTGTTCTAGACATGGCTGTTCTAGACACATTGTTCTAGACATGGTTGTTCTAGACATGGCTGTTCTAGACACATTGTTCTAGACACAGTTATTCTAGACACATTGTTCTAGACATGGCTGTTCTAGACATGGTTGTTCTAGACACATTGTTCTAGACATGGTTGTTCTAGACACATTGTTCTAGACACAGTTATTCTAGACACATTGTTCTAGACATGGCTGTTCTAGACATGGTTGTTCTAGACACATTGTTCTAGACATGGTTGTTCTAGACACAGTTGTTCTAGCCCTTATGCCCCCCCATAACAATTTATCAGAGGTGTCACCTTAGTGCATGAAAAGATTGCATCACGTTCAAGGTCATAAAAAACTTAATTTGTAATATTTCGTTCCAATTCTTTTTTTATGAATACCACTATGAACCTAACTCAACATATCTATCAAAGATTCCAAATATTTCCGTTTGTAGGGTTATGGTTAGGGTTAGGGTTGGGGTTAGGGTTAGGGTTAGGGTTAGGGTTAGGGTTAGGGTTAGGGTTAGGGTTGGGGTTAGGGTTAGGGTTGGGGTTATGGTTAGATTCGGGGACTGTTGAGCAAGTGTTGGGGTGGGCACGGGCACATGGATGAGATTTTACCTTCTCCTAATCTTTCTGTCTGGGTAACCCTAACCCTAACCCTCACCCTAACCCTAACCCTAACCCTAATGAGAACACAACAAAAGTGCTAAGGTTTTTGTGAGGCTAAAGTGTATAACTTTTCTTTTAGAGGTATTCTAATGATGATCCTTTTATATATTGAATATATATCAAATATGACCAATCTGACCCAATTTCATGACATAATAATCAACACAGCCATCGTTGTACACAGAAACACAAATACATATAGGCAAAAAACACAAAATAGTCGCTAAGGGGGCATAAGGGCTAGACATGGTTAATCTAGACACATTGATAAGCATCTATACATTGTATGTTTATATATTTATATTTACTGTATA
The DNA here is from genome assembly GCF_963971535.1 of Notolepis coatsorum. Classification (NCBI taxonomy): domain Eukaryota; kingdom Metazoa; phylum Chordata; class Actinopteri; order Aulopiformes; family Paralepididae; genus Notolepis; species Notolepis coatsorum. The sequence goes on from NC_140166.1 coordinate 98,352,375, forward strand.
TATATATTTATATATTTCCATATATGTCTGAATATACCTGCATATAATCCTTTCTGTAATCCTTCCCATATAACTCTGTATGATAGCAATATGTACAATAATGCTGTATATACTGTATACATATATTTATATTTACCACACACACACATATATATATATATATATATATATATATGTATGTATCTGTAATTTTTACATATCTGTAGATACTATATCTATATCTGTACATATCCCTTACCTACTCTTACTATTCATACCACTGGCCAGTATGACTTACTACAATAGGGTTGTTATACCTGTATCACTATACATATTAATACTACAACTCATACATGCTGATTAGCACTATTACGAGTAGTACTAAATTATCTATTTTATACCCAGTTTAATCACCTGTACATTGTATATTACTACTGCACTTTACTGTTACATTTGCACTCTGGTTGGATCACAAACTTATTTCCATTGTAATGCACTTGTGTTGTGTGAAGACAACAAATTTGAATCTTATCTAAGCTAATGTTCTGTTTACAACATTTGAGGCCATTTCGGGCCAGCAGCCTTCTGAGCTCAAATATACATTTTAGAGTGTTCGAGAGAAAAGCTATTTTCTTTTGGGTCTGCACCAATTCAGTTGCTATGGTTACAGCTGGTGGCGTGGGGCATGGCTGAGTGTTTCCCACTTTTACAGAAAGGATGTTGACTCCACCATCGTCATAGATTCTGTCAGAATCAGAATCAGAATCAGAAAGGTCTTTATTGTCAAGTAAGTTGCACATACAAGGGATTTGTTTTGGTCATTTGGTGCAACATTAACAGATCATTAAGGTAGAATAAAATGGAATGGAATGGAATATATAAACTAAATTAAAATAAAATAACAATACCATGTAATATAGGACAGGGCTGTACAATTGACAGCTGTCAAAACATGCTGTTGTTTCCACTTTAAATGATCATGTAAACTTTTGACATTGGATTTTTTTTGTTGAATCAACTAAATTGTAACGATGCAAACTTGACATTAATAATAATATTCACTCTTTCACTATTTAGTCAATTTAACTAAAATAATCAGATGCAGAAAGGTTACCTGACAAATGCCATGCTAACATCTTACATGTGTCAATTCCTTTTTATACGCCATATTAAGGCAATATAGCAATGTTTCAGGTGAAGAAGACTACAACTTTATAAATAATATAAATAAATGCACCTCACATGGTAGCATGGTATCATAGTCAGATGTGGTGACGTACATGGTTCATGTGGTTCATTTGCAGATAGAATGGAAGCCTATGGCAGTGGAGAATTGGCAGAAAAATACCATATTTTTCAGTAATGGTAAAGAAAGTCTGGTCATATAAGGTCTCCTCCGAAGAGGACTGCACTGCTGTCGCTGCAATGTGCTCCCCCCCCTGCAGCACCGCTTTCTGACAGCACCCTGGCCAGAGCTCTAACCTGTGACCTTGCGACCGCGAGGTTGGAGCCCTACCCATGTAGCGGCCGCGCCACCAGGTGAAAACAGCCGGACGTTTAGCTGACTGTCTGTTATCTCCAGACACAGGGGATTTCGTCCCTGTTTTTACTCGACAACCTTGAGGCATCGGTTTCATACCGGGCAATTATCTTGATGATTTTTACCTCTCTCCAGCATAGTGGGGTGAGAGGCCCTTCCCCAAAATGAAATGTATTTTTGTGCTACAACCGCTGATTAATAATTGATTAGGTATGAATCTATTTTCATGCCGTGAAGACGGTCTTTCTCTTGTCACGGTGTGATGCCATCGTTTTACACTTGAATCTGAGAAATAATAAAATAGGTAGAGCATAGCTGTAATCATATGATGCTGAGGCACTGGCAGAAAATTACTGCTTTCAACAACAGAAACAATCTACGATGGGCGGTGCTAGATAAATTTGGCATGGGACAAGGTTTCAAATATATGATACAGACTCTATATACGAAACCGACAGCCATGGTAGTTACCAACGGACTGCACTCTGACCCTTTCCCCATATTTAGGGGATCACGACAAGGGTGCGGAATTTCGCCCAGTTAATTTATTTTATCTCTTGAACCATTAGCCCAACACCTCAGAAGGAAGCAAATTGTTGCACATACCCAAATAAAGTCGTCTATGCACACAATCTCGGCATTCGCAGATGACGTACTGATCTATATCACAAACGTCAATGCATCAATATCATCGCTGATGACAACGCTAGAAGAATATAGGAAATTGTCAGGATGGTTAACTGGACGAAATCTGCATTAATGTTACTGAATGGAGCTTGCAAAAAATATAACACTGTTACTCCCCCAAGATATCCCTGTAAGAAAGGAGATAACGTATCTGGGTGTGCATATACAGAATTATCTCCCCAATATACTCAAGTCTAACTACGAGAGTATCTTTAGAGTGGTTGAGATAGATGTAAATAGATGGGTTAAAGGGGAACTATTTTACTATTTCTTTCACTATTTGGGCACTTTTACACAATTCCTGTGAGTCTATGGAACAGTACTCAAAAACAGCATTTTTCTACCTCAAGATCTTAAGCCGTTTTGAGGCTGGGCTCCAACCACTGTGTGGCCTGGTGCCAACTGCCACATCAACTGCCACATTATTATGCAGCTGAGAAATCTCTGACATCACAGATATGCACATTTTCAGATGACTCAGTTCAGTGAGGGTGAATATTGTGAGAGGAGAATTGGAAGAATGCACCAATATGAGAATTAGAGACATAGATTAATATAAGTCTGCATAGCTAGGAAACAATGCTAAACACTGAAAAAGGCCATTTATAAGATAGTTCCCCTTTAAATTACCTGCCTCACTCCAGACAAGGATTGCCACTGTGAAAATGAATATACTGCCACGAATAAACTTCATAAGCATGATGATACCACTTCCACCGCCAATAGGATTCTGGAAAAGGGTGGATAAAATACTGAGGGGATATATTTGAAATGGGAAACACCCGAAGATTAAATTATCTACTCTGCAAAGACCGAAACTTGAAGGGGGGGTTAGCATTCCCAAAGTGTATGACGTACCACCGAGCGTACCAATTACGGCCACTCAAAACATGGTTTGGCCATTCCACACCAGGCGCATAGAAATAAATTTAAGAGATATTGTTGTACCCTTTAAAGTTGGAGGACGTGTTATTCTCCGGCATGACTGACATTCAATGCAGAACACAATTTGGCCCAATTATAGCCTACAACACAATCAGTACTTTTAGGGTTGTTGAGAAATGTCTAGAAGGTAACTGGAAATGGCACAACAATACCCCCTTGTGGAATAATATGATTATTACAAGGGGTGGCAAGCCGTTAGAGTTGGTGGAATGGGCAGCGAAAAGGGTGAGACATCTGGGGGACATCTTTGACTCAGAGGGGCTTATTCGTTTTCAGGGTTTGTGTATACGTTCGGAGATACCCAAGACGTAAGAAGAGGACATTAACTGGGACACAGTGTGGGAGAACATATTTAGCTCGTCAAAAAATCCAAACCACCAACTGATTCACTTTAAAATGCGTCAAAGAGCTTACCATGCTCCATTGTTGAGATACCATATGAAATATGCACCTAGCCCAAATTGTGATCTATGTACTCAGAGTGTACCGGGCACATTTATGCACATGATGTGGGACTGTCCAGAAGTAGGAGAATTTTATAGCCTTGACTCTATCCAATCTTACTGGCAAGATGATCCCCAAGGAACTGATTATTCTATTGCTAAATGATGACTCTAATATGGAGCTGACAAGTAAAGAGCGGAAATTATGGTTAGCTGGACTGACGGCAGCAAAGAAATTAGTAGTACAGCGTTGGGTTCCGCCCCATACAATATGCACAAAAAAAATTCTGGAATACTTCTTGGAGGTCATACTGTTAGGGCTTTCTACAGCAAGACTGAATAGAGACAAGGCGGGGATGGCTGAGATGTGGAAGGGAGCTGCACTCATGGTGGGAAACCTTCTATGTAGATAGAAAATGAAAATGAAAAAGTGGAAGACTTGTGTCGTATCATTCAAGGATACAATGTTCTATGTACCTGTGTTGGTATCAACCCAACTGTACCCTTCTTGGTAAGAATGAATGTCCAAACATGCGCTCCTGATTTGTGGCAAGTTTATTAACAGAAGCAAGACGATGGCTGCTTCATAAAAACTCTTGCTGTTTCTCAAAAACACTTGATGGTTACAATAATTCAAGGTTTGCACCGGATCTCCAAACTACTTTTACAAGAATGTTCATTTGTATGGTCAACACTGTCGTCCTTGGCAACGTAGATATAGCTTATCCTTCACCATTGGGGCAGTCCATCCGACATATTTTTCTTCTTTTCATCATCATCATCATCTCTTTCAAATCCCTCCTAGTGTCTAGGTGCACTGTATTTATAGCAGGCCAGAGGCTATGGTGATGACATCACAGCCAGTGACCTCATACCAGGTTTTCCTCCAATCCACAACAGTGACGGTTTGACTTTGAAAAAGTAGGCGTGGCTTACCTAACTGCCAAGCTTACAGACAGTATTTCTTTACAACTCATTTTAAGACTAAAACATTTTTACCATTACTTTTATAACACATACTATATGAATTTCCAGCTTCCTCTTTCAAGGACTCACATTTCAATGTAAAACATTAACAGTTTTGTCCCAGAGTAAATCACAAAGTTCACACTCACCAGAGTTATTATCAGTTCACTTATTAAACTGGTTTATCTAAATTCAGTAAAGTCTTAAACCATGCTTTTCTAACTAATCACATTAAATGATATTAATTCAATCAGTTATCATTAGGGATGCTCGATATTGGCTTTTTTACCGATACCGATATTCCGATATTGTCCAACTCTTAATTTCCGATACCGATATCAACCGATATCAACCAATACCGATATATGCAGGGTTTCCCCCCGATACCGATATTTTCCGATATCACATTTTACTGCCGATATCGGCCGATAATATCGGTCGGCCGATAATATCGGACATCCCTAGTTATCATGAATACTCAAACTTTAAGTAGTTTGCACCAGTTTCTTGTACCTGAGTAAAATAATCCCGTACATTAGCTCCTCAGCTCTGTGTTTACACAGCTGTGTGGCCACCTAACCATGTGACCTGGACTTTAACACTTCCTGAGGCCAAATCATTCCCTGTGTCCCAGGAGGCCCTGAACCTTCACACTCTAACCTGATAAATGATTTTAATTGTGTATTTTCCTTTGAAGCTGTTTTCAACACAGTAGCTAGTATTGTCACAAGACTATGTCATCTCCTGTGGTCTGTCTAGCGATCTCAGCTGTGACCCAGTACTGTATTCAAATGAACCATGTGTTTCTTGTGAGTTCCGCCACCTGGGAATTGTACCTTAAACCTTATCTTGAGTTCCAAAATGGAAGTTAACCCCCAATTATTTAAGAACAGTATAATTTAACACAGGCAAATTATACCACACTTGCATGCCGAGACTGGGGAGGGAGGGAGGGAGGGAGGGAGGGAGGGAGGGAGGGAGGGAGGGAGGGAGGGAGGGAGGGAGGGAGGGAGGGAGGGAGGGAGGGAGGGAGGGAGGGAGGGAGGGATGGAGGGAGGGAGGGAATGAGCTGCTGAGGGGAGGGAGGGAGGGGAGGGGGGGGGGGGGTTGGCGTATAGTTTGACAGGGGAATTTATTTCTTCATGTTTATTACTATGTGAAATGAATATGAAAAGAAAGGAAATTGATTGTATGCTATGCCAACCTGCAATACAAATTGTATGACAAAAAAGAAACAATCTACAATCTGTCAATTGAAGAACGGTCCCTTGGACTGGCGGACTAGTTGGGGAGAGAGGTCTGACGCGTGCAGAAGGCTTATGTAGTGGGATTATACAGTTCCCGTCTGACCTGTGTTTGCTTGTTATTACGACGAGAATCGTGAGCTGTCATCCAAACATGTGAGCTTAGACATGGAGACATGAACCTACAGTATATAGGGCCTACATAGGGGTACATGTACTGCATTTGACACTTGCCTCACATTCACCCATTCACTCACACATTCACACACCGACGGCAGAGGTGACCATGCAGGGTGTCAACCTGCTCATCGGGAACAGTTAGGGGGTTACGTGTCTTTGCTCAAGGACACTATGTGGGGTGACAGTGGCGCAGGAGGTAGAGCAGTCATTTGGTAGTCGGAAGGTTCCCATTTGGATTCCCGCTCCTCCCGGGCAGCGTGTCATTGTGTGTCCATGATCAAGACACTTAACCCCTAATTGCTCCCAATGAGCAGGTCGGCACCTTGCATGGTGCCTCCGCTGTCGGTGTGTGAGTTTCAAGTTCAAGTTTCTTTAATAGTTGTCATACAGAAGTACAGAATACTTTCATACAAAATGCTGTGAGTGACGGTGAATGTGAGGAACAAAAATTGTAACGCGCTTTGGATAAAAGAGATATATAAATGCACCATTTACCATTTTACCATTTACACTATGGACAAGGAAGGATCCCGGAATCAAACCGGAAACCCTCCTGATTACCAGACGACCATTCTACCTCCTGAGCCACTGACTGTCGCCCCTGAACACACACAAGAATGATCATATATTCATGAGCAATAGGCCAATCGGGCTAATATGTTTTTAATGTACACTTCGGTTATTATTCACTAATGTAACTCAGATCCAATAACTGCACACTGTTGAGAGAGCAACACATTATGCAAGCTCACACGCAAGCAGAAATACCTTTACTAACAATTAACAGCAAATGAAGCGAATAGGAAACACCAAACCACTCAGCTGACGCCATCGTGTTGACAGAATCCTCTCATTACACAGAGCATGGCTTTCTTCTGCCTTCTGTTCGCCTGGCTTGTTTTATGGTGATGCACGGTGATCAATGCAACTTACACAAAACTGGGCCCACCAGAACAGGCTTTCTTTCAGACTACCTGCTATTATTTATTAAGAGCAGCGGTCGCGTCTGAGATTAATCGAGGACGAATGAGACCCCGGTGATGCCAGGTGAACGCAGCAGCGCTATGAAACTAGCATTGGTCTTGAGAGGAGGTTGGGAGCCGCGGGCCTGGAGCGAGAATGTGCAGCGTGTTTGGAAAGGGAGGAATGAACAGATTGAGGCCCAACGGACTGTTTTGATCCTGGTTATTAAGGTGGCACTGCTGCAAGAATGGAACTCCTTGATGTAACTTCCAAGAATGAAAACCGTTTGGTAAACGATCGTTTTGTAAAGTGCTGCTTCTTAGTAATAGCCAGGTGTGTAGAATGAAGGAGCATATGTGTAAAATAAATAATAATTGCTTGTTCTTACAGTACGTGAGACCCACACGCTGCCTGTAAATAAAATTTTCATTCAATCAATCTGCACAGTGATTGATTGAATGAAAATTGTATTAACAGATTGCAGAATGGGTACAATACAGTACGGCTCAATACACACAATTGTTAAGGGGATGCAGACCAGAGAAAGACTTTCGTCTTGTTTACATCAGGGTCCCCCATTTTCAATTCATCATGAATTGTAAGTAAGGGTGCAACTTGCTCCGTGCAATCCATTCTTTGTGGATCTAGCCCATTGTCTCCCTGTCTCCCTCTGTCTCCCTCTGCCCTGTGATGTCACATGTTGTCTCCATCTGTCTCCCTCTGCCCTGTGATGTCACACGTTGTCTCTCTGTCTCCCTCTGCCCTGTGATGTCACACGTTGTCTCTCTGTCTCCCTCTGTCTCCCTCTGCCCTGTGATGTCACACGTTGTCTCTCTGTCTCCCTCTGTCTCCCTCTGCCCTGTGATGTCACATGTTGTCTCTCTGTCTCTCTCTGTCTCCCTCTGCCCTGTGGGGTCACATGTTGTCTCTCTGTCTCCATCTGCCCTGTGGGGTCACATGTTGTCCCTCTGTCTCCATCTGCCCTGTGGGGTCACATGTTGTCCCTCTGTCTCCCTCTGTCTCCCTCTGCCCTGTGATGTCACATGTTGTCTCTCTGTCTCTCTCTGTCTCCCTCTGCCCTGTGATGTCACATGTTGTCTCTCTGTCTCCATCTGTCTCCCTCTGCCCTGTGATGTCACATGTTGTCTCTCTGTCTCCCTCTGTCTCCCTCTGCCCTGTGATGTCACATGTTGTCTCTCTGTCTCTCTCTGTCTCCCTCTGCCCTGTGATGTCACATGTTGTCTCTCTGTCTCCCTCTGTCTCCCTCTGCCCTGTGGGGTCACATGTTGTCCCTCTGTCTCCCTCTGTCTCCCTCTGCCCTGTGATGTCACACGTTGTCTCTCTGTCTCCCTCTGTCTCCCTCTGCCCTGTGATGTCACACGTTGTCTCTCTGTCTCCCTCTGTCTCCCTCTGCCCTGTGGGGTCACATGTTGTCTCTCTGTCTCCCTCTGTCTCCCTATGCCCTGTGGGGTCACACGTTGTCTCTCTGTCTCCCTCTGTCTCCCTCTGCCCTGTGGGGTCACACGTTGTCTCTCTGTCTCCCTCTGTCTCCCTCTGCCCTGTGGGGTCACACGTTGTCTCTCTGTCTCCCTCTGTCTCCCTCTGCCCTGTGGGGTCACACGTTGTCTCTCTGTCTCCCTCTGTCTCCCTCTGCCCTGTGGGGTCACATGTTGTCCCTATGTCTCCCTCCTTGATCTGTCTCTCTCACATACTCAAGAATGCATATGATTTATTAACATCCACGTACTGTAGCAGTGAAAGTACACAGCACTAACACAGAACGCATGCAGAACTCTACTACTACTACTACTAGGAATGTCTGACCACTAAGTGTGTCTCACTTTTAAGCACCAAATCCTGCACGGACTACAATACATGACGTATATCATGCCAGTTAGGGTGCCTTGTGTATACTGCACCTTGTGTATACTGTTTACTTTTACTGTTACTCATAGTATATATTCAGATTAAAATTATGTATTGCCTATATATATATATATTGTAATGTATAATAATGTATAATATAACTGACATGGCATATAGACCCTCACCTGCACCTTTATTTTTCTCATATTTTTATATTCAAATTCAAATGTTATTGCCTATATTGATGCATTTCTAGTTTCCACTATTACCCGTCCCTGTCCATACCTGTACCTCCCCTCCCCCCTCCCCTGTGCTGCTATGACGCCCAAATTTCCCCCAAAGGGATCAATAAAGGAATGTAGTATCTTACTTTACCTTACCTTACCGTAACAAATTGTATCTTTATCTTAAAATGAAGATGCATTCTGACATTCAGTCGCACATGTGCTCAATTGGAAATCGCATTAGCTAATATGCGTGGCACATGCATACACACACATACATTACACACACCCGCGTGCTGTCTCTCTCTCCTGACCATTTAGCGTTGTGAGCCGGTAATGCAGGGCCGGCTCTTGCACTCTAATTATTCCCCTGTACTTGTTCCTGAAAAGGTTCTTGTCTCCCTTGTAGTAACAGGATGCCATAATAACCCCAGTGATTTCTCTCGGGCCCTCGAGAGAGAGGCCCCCTCATCACCTCGAATTCATTCATTTTCAATGACACACTCCAGCACCGCTTAACCCGGCGAAGCAAGTCAACACTTAGCGTTTTTTTAAAAGATAAAATGCACGCGTCAGTCCGGACGTACGAGTACAAATCAATAATTCCGTCGATATTAAAAAAGGGCCTGCAAAATAGGTGTGGTCTAAACTCATCAATATTGTATATTTCACTTCACAACGACAATACCTGGCTCTTTGTCTTGGTTTATTTGGAAACCAAGAGAAAAGGAAATTGATGTACAATAGTGCTGGATATACTGCATATACATTTATATATTTGTATTTACTATCTCTATATATATATATATATATATATATATATATATATATATATATATATATATATATATACATATCTGCCTGGATATACCTACATAATCCGTATATATACCTACGCATACACCTGCATATAACCCATATCACTTGTACAATAATGCATACTGACTGTATATATTTATATTTGTATTCTTACTGTATATTCTTATTGTACTGTATATATATATATATATATATATATATATATATATATATATATATATATATATATATATATATATATATATATATATATATATATATTTTACACATCTGTAGATACTATATTTATATCTGTACATATCCCTTACCTACTATATATCTATACTGTCTGTATACCTGTATTACATCTGATTAACACTACACTCAGTAGTAATCATTTATATATTGCATACCCAGTTTAATCAAGTGTACATTGTATATTACTATTGCACTTTACTGTTACATTCTCACTCTGGTTGGTTGACAAACTTGTTTTCGTTGTACTGTATTTGTGCTGTATAATGCCAATACATTGAAATTTTATCTAATCTAATCTAATCTAATCTAATCTAATCTAATCTAATATAATCGAATCTAATATAATCTAATATTAAATCGATTAGTAGTGGAAAGGGAATTAATGTCACCATCATACCGGTCGCTATAGGATTTCCAAGTGCTTTAGTCCCAGCAGAATGGATGTCTCGAGGAGAGAGCTATAGGCGGTGTCCTCATTCGGCACGTTGGTAGAATGGTTTTATTGGGGATCATTTCAAGGACAGTGACACAAAGGCGACACTGAAAGACAAGGGTGTTGTATCAATAATTAAAGATGGGGATTGATTTCAGCCGGTTGGTTGCTGTCCCAGAGGATTTCTGTTATAGTGACATCTGCTAATCTTTCCTCCTTCGTGCATACAAGGAATTATTTTTGTATATATTAGATATAAAAAAAAGATAATGATCTTATATTTATTTTCAAGTATATTTTTTACATATCTTGGAACGTGCCCTCTGCATTTAATCCATCCTAACTATTTCATTTCTAACCATTATTTAAACTTGAAAGGCAACTGAGGTTTCCCTCATTTACAGTTGAGTGTAATAATTTTTTTTTATAAAATCAGACATCATATAAAATCATAACGATAAGACAACACGATGAGGCAAAGAGCAAGGATAACAAATCAATTAAAACACCTACAACTTGTTTCACAAAGGATTTAAACTCTGCAACAGAGGAGAGAATCTCAAGCTTTAAGGCTTTGTTGGAGTTCCTTCCATGAGCTTGGGGCATCATAGCAAAATGCAGATTCACCCTGTTCAGAGCAAACTCGGGGGACCTTGGACCAGCCAGTCACTAGAACGGGTTCCATAATGTGAAATAGTATACGGAGGTAGCTTACCAATAAGGGCCTTAAATATGAACAAATGCCAGTGTTTGTTGCGCCTCTCCGTCAGAGAAGACCAACCAACCTCCTCATGAAGCACACAGTGATGATGAGTGTCGTATCACTATCATCTACAGAGGAGCAGTGAGCAGCCGCAGTATGGCAACCAACTCCAGTACGAACACAAGTGCCGTGGTCAAGAGCAAAGGCTGGAGTATGTACTGTACAGTACCTCTCTAGGAGGCACGTGTCTCACGGTGTGGGTGGAAACCAGAGTACCCGGAGGAAACCCTGGGAGACCGTGTGGAACTCCACATGGAAGGGCCCCCTGCTGGGGTTTGAACCCTGGGACCTTCTCGCTGTGAGGCAGACCACCGCGCTACACCGCGCCCCACCTTAAATCCGCTCCATCCGTGGTGTCAGTGGTCAGAGGGTGGTTTCTGCTGAACCCTTGATCTCAGTTTTCCCTGGAGCGATGACACTTTTTACACCACATCTACAATAAGCCGCTTTTATCTGACTTAAAATACAGTTAATCCTCATTATAAGGTCACCGGAATGGATGTATATATATATATATATAATATATGTATATATTCACAAGTCCACAGCCTATCTACATCCCCGGTGTCAAACTGAGTATGTTGATGTTAGCAGCATCAGCGTTATACAGTAGTTTTGTTGTTACATAACTCACTCTATAAAGCTGGCGGTTAAGTGCTGCAGTCTGGCGTCATGAATGAACTAAAGTGTGTGGTGACGTGGCCGGCACACAATGGGACATTTGGCTGCCAGGGAATCACAGAGACCCCGGCAACCGCCATAATCTCCGACTTCAGCGGGGCGGTGTCACGGTTAAGAGCTTAAAGCCGGTGGCGTAATGGCGGAGACGGGCCGTTAGGAGTAGGAGTAGGGAGGGAGATGCTGAGGCAAAGCCCCTCAGCGCAGCGTTTAATGGCAGCCATACAGTCAAAGAGTGACCATATGTTAGGATATTTCCTGACACACAAGCACATACACACACAAATACACACACACACACACATTCACACACACACACACACACACACCACACACACACACACACACACACACACACACACACACACACACACACACACACATACACTGAAAGATATATATATATATATATATATATATATATATTTCCTGCTGTCTGGTTTGTATTATACTGGTTTCCCCCCCCCCCCCCCCCCCCCCCCCCCCCCCCCCACCCCCCCCCCTATTTCACTCTCTCTACAGTATAATAATAATAATAATTCATTTAATTTATATAGCGCTTCTCAATAACCCGAAGTTCTCTCTTTCTCTGTCTCTATCACTCTCACTATCTCTGTATATATATCTATCTCTCTCTATCTATCTCTCTCTATCTCTCTCTCTCTCTCTCCATGTCTATATCGCTTTAATTCTGTCTCTCTCTCTCTCTCTCTCTCTCTCTCTCTCTCTCTCTCTCTCTCTCTCTCTCTCTCTCTCTCTCTCTCTCTCTCTCTCTCTCTCTATCTCTCTCTATCTATTTCTCTCTCTATCTCTCTATCTATCTCTCTCTATCTATCTCTCTCTCTCTCTCTCTCTCTCTCTCGCTCTCTATTTATATGTGGGTCTCTATCACTCACTATATCTGTTTATCTCTGTTTCTCTCTCTCTGTATCTCCCTCTCTCTGTGTGTATATATCGCTCTATCTATCTGTGTATCTCTCCTTATGTGTATATATCTCTCTATCTATATCGTTGTCTCTATCACTCTCTTTCTGTCTCTATCTTTTTATCTATCTCTGTCTCTATCCTTCTGTGTCTCTCTATATCTCTCTCTGTATATCTCTCTCTGTGTCTCTATCACGTTATCTCTCTGTATCCTCTCTATATCTCTCTCCTGCTGTCTATCTCTCTATCTCTATTTATCTCTGTCTGTCTATATATCTCTCTATCTTTTTATCTCTCTCTGTCTCTTCTCATTCTGTGTTTCTATCTATTTCTCTCTCTGTCTATATATCGCTCTATCTCTCTATATCTTTCTCTACCTATCTATATTTCTGTGCCTCTCTCTCTATATCCCTCTATCTGTGTGTCTCTCTCTGTCTATATATATATCTCTCTCTGTCTATATCTACCTCTCTCTCTCTCTCTCTGTGTCTCTCCCCTACCTATCTCTCTCTGCATCTCTCTCTACATCTCTCTTTCTATCTGTCTCTATATCTGTCTCTCTCTACCTCTCTCTATCTATCTTGCGCTCTCTCTCTCTATCTCTCTCTCTCTCTCTCTCTCTCTCTCTCTCTCTCTCTCTATCTCTCTCTCTCTCTCTCTCTATCTCTCTCTCTCTCTCTCTCTCTCTCTCTTCTCTCTCTCTCTCTCTCTCTCTCTCTCTCTCTCTCTCTCTTTCTCTCTCTCTCTCTCTCTCTCTCTCTCTCTAGCTCTCTCTCTCTGTACAGCAGAGAGGTAGAGAACGAGGCCATCACTACTGTGACCTTTCATTATTCTCCAGAAGACCAGGAACCCCAAAGAAAATCTGTGAGATACTTAACAGAGTCTCAGACTGCAGGATGGACTTATCACAAGACGACAGAGACACCGCGTGGCTCAAACCTCTGAGAAAATCTTCCAGAAGAAAACAGAGTATACATTCACGGTTAGTCTGCACCAGTAAAAGGTAATATTCAGTTTTCTGATGCTGCATTTTGCTGGCCAATCAGACAATAACACCTGCCACAGCCCATTGATAAGATCTCCCACATCCCCCAGACAGACAAACATGAAGATCAGTTTTTTCAGAGTGTGATTTGAAAACGTCAGTTCAATCTGGAAATGTCACAGATTTGGTTCCAAACGTTCGTAACCAACCCACCTTTGTTTTCCCTGAAACAGTTGTACATGTTCATATGAATTTATTATTATTGTGGATACTGTAGTAATATTGTACTGTGCACATTTGACATAATTACTGTTGTGAACATAATTTTTTTTAGATATGGGCTAAACTCCTTTATTTGAAAGCAGTGCAGCCAAGTCATGAGACTTGACCCCATTGACAAAAAAACTAGCTTCCCTTGCTTTCCTACTATTCTAATATGATTTACATGTAGTCATGCTTTTATCCAAAGGGTAGGGTGATATTGTTTGTCAAATAGTGTCGAACTTGAGTGCATAGTATTATAGACATAATTTAGCATGATAGGTAATATTATAATAGGTAGCCTAGTAGCATAGTAAATAGTAGTACAATACATAATAGTAAAATACAGTAAGCTATTTATATCAGATATTGATTGAAGAAGTGTATTTTTAGTCAACTGCATTGTTGTCGGGTTTCAGCTGTACTGACTGTGGTGGGAAGTTTATTCCACCATCATGGAATGAGGACTGAACTAATTATAAATGTTGCTGGCACGTCCCGGCTGACTGGGTGTCCTAAAAATACCTTTGATACGTAATTCGACCAAAACAAGTCCACCAGAGGGACCCGTGAGGCAGTGATGCCACAGATTTACTTGCAAAAATAATCTGATTACTGATTACTGATTACTCCTTTTAAAAAGTAATCTAGTTACTTTACTGATTACTTGATTATCAAAGTAACTTAGTTACTTTGAAAGTAACTAGGTTACGAAGTAATCGTCGTCGTCCACGACAACAGGTTTCATCATGCGACGCCATCAGGCCATACTCCGGTCTAGCTGACTGTACCCCTGGCTCTCTTATCATCAGCATTATGAGATAGTAACTAAATAGTAACTCACAACTGTAATCAGGTTACTGGCTTGTAAATAGTAACAAGTTAGATGACTATTTACTGAAAAAAGTAATCAGATTACAGTAACTAGTTACTTAGTAACTAGTTA